>NC_044357.1:8285910-8418410 GCF_007364275.1 Archocentrus centrarchus | reverse complement strand
AGTCATCTTTCAGGCCCAGAGGTACCTGCTGGTTTCAGCTCATTTCGCTTCCTTTTGTTTGACTGGGAAAAGTTGAAAACAGAAATTCCTGTCGCCGTTGCAGCAAACTGCATAAAATATTGGGACCGCTACATTTTCATTCTGCTGGCTAACATTTTTGCTTTATTAATTTCACACATTTTTCTTCTGTATAGCTGGTTCAGCTTGCAGAATGCCACAGATGTTGGAGAAACAGAAGGAGATGGTTTATGTGCAGATTTTCACTTTGCAAAAGTAAAATGATAGGATGCGCTGTCAGTGTACTCACTGTGTAGTTGGAGGTTTTCTCCTTCCTCTTTTCTGTTGTTCTTTCAACATTTTTTACTGTGGAGGTGATGAATCTTAACATGATCAGTATTCAAAAGGACAAGCTATAAAGAATGGCAGATTGCAAAATACTTTCCATTTTCCTTTTGATTCATAACATCTTCTTTCATACCTTCAGTTTGATTGCAGTTTCTCTCTCTGTTCTCTCTTGTGCACCTCATCTCTTCTTCCATCTCTGCTGTTCTCTTTTTTTTTCTGCTGCTTTCTTTCTGTAAAGCTGCTGTTGGTAAAATCCGGCCTTGATGATAAAATGTGTGTGGGTTTTGTGTATCTGTGCATGGATGAGCACAAAAAGAGGAATGACAGCTTGGTCCTCTATGTGCATCTCTCCATCTCGCTAAGCTTCCTCTCTGCCCCCTCTCTCATCACAGGTGCGAGCTATGCGCCTGTCATTTGTCGGAGAGCTTGGCTGGGAGCTGCACATTCCCAAAGACTCCTGCCTTCCAGTCTACCATGCTGTTATGGCTGCTGGTGCAAAGCACGGCATCATAAACTCAGGCTACAGAGCCATAGACTCGCTCAGCATAGAGAAAGGTAACACACATTTGAAGGTCATAAATGTAGAACCGTAGCATCCAGGTAAGGATGTGCAAAAATTAACTAGTAAACTAAACAACGGAGTCTACATTTCTTTTATTAAAAGCTCAGTATGGAACTCAAAGGTTCCTTTTAATAATACAGAATCAAATAGACCGTAAGCATGGCTTTTACTTTTATCCTTATCCTCTGCATTTCTTGCTTTTAAGGGTACAGGCACTGGCACGCAGACCTGCGCCCTGATGACACACCATTGGAGGCGGGGCTTGCCTTCACCTGCAAGCTGAAGAGTTCAACCCCGTTCCAGGGTCGTGATATGTTAGAGAAACAGAAGGAGGAGGGACTGAAGAGGCGCATCGTCTGCTTCACCACCGATGAGTCAGTGATGAGCTTCTGTGTCACGATATTTTAGTCATCAGAAAGAAATTAGGAAAATGGAAAAAAAAAAAAAAAACATTTCTAGATGTAATTTAAATAATTTTAGCTCCATGGCTACCTTACATATTGCTTCCAGACAACAGGGTCACTGAATTTTATGCAGTGAATAAATGTAATACAGACTGAAAAATATGTATTTTAGTATGAGTCAAAGAGAGGGATGGTGAAACTACTTAAATGTAACTTAACTGAATTTTATCTTTAGATATATTACTTTTAAGTATGGGCGATTATTAATATTTCAATAGTGTGAAGATTCCTAAACTTATTTTATTAAGTTAGTGATACATACCCAAAAAATATATATATATATTTGCAATTTTCTGACTGTGTTATTAGAAATATGTTATTAAAGTTACAGTATCCCACTGGGCAGGATTAGTGTCGGTGTGTGGTTGTATTTATACACCAAACAGCCACATTATTAAAATCACTGACAGGTGAGGTGAATAACGTTGATTATTTCGTTACCTTGGCAGCTGTCAAAGAAACGGGGGTATTTTAGGTTGCAAGTGAACAGTTAGTTATTAAAGTTGATGTGCTGGAAGCAGGAAAACTTGGCAGCGTAAGGTTCTGACTGGCTTTGACAGTTTTCAGCTGTGATGTCTGGGTCTAAATATCTCCACAATGGAAGGTCTTGTGCGCTGTTACCGGATTGCATCGGTTAACATCTATCGAAAGTAGTCCAAAAAAACAAAACAAGTGAACTGGCAACGGAGTTGCAGGAGCAGAGAGGGTCATATAAGAACCACTGTAACAGATATGGCTGAAAACTTGACGACAAGTCTCAGTGGAGAGGCTGCCTCCAGTCTTAATATAAAATGTCAAGTTCTTTGCAACTTTGTGAAACAAAGTTTTATTATTGTTCTCTGTATCTCTTTTCTCTCTCTCGTTATCAGGAAAGTACCAATGTTTGGTCTGGAGGCCATTTTCCGCAACGGTGTTCCCGTTGGTCACCTCCGACGTGCTGACTATGGCTTTTTTATCGACAAAACTATTGGTTATGGATACATCCGCAACCCAGATGGAGGAGTGGTAAGGGCCTTTACCAGTGCTTATTGTTCTGTCCCATTTCTCTCCCATTTTCCAGTGTTTGTGTTTAAAATATGGATATCTTAGTGCAGATGTTTTGAAGCTGCTATCATGGAGAAAATGTATTGATTTTAAGAAATTCTCAAAACCAAAGTACAACAAGGTAAAATTATCATATGAGCCAATTTCAGAATTGAGTAATGGAGATATGCTTAGATATATGTCATGACTCCATTTAGGGGACAAAAAGCAAGTCAAAGTAGTTTGAATCAGAAATATTTTTGCATGAAAATTCTTCAGGTTCATTTTGATTAGTTGGAAGCAAGTTGTATTTATATTTCTGGTTAGAGTGAGTCTCCAGGAAATGAGTGCAAGTCAGTGTAATGTCCTCTGCAGTGACTGACACACAACACGCAGTGAGTTTGTCTGTGAATGAACTCGAGACATAGTGACAGATCAGTGGGAGAGTCGGGGCGTCAGTCAGTGAAAATTAACACTTGGTGTTACGAGCGAGCCGACACTGACTCATGAGTGAATTTTGATAGCTTCCTGTGCTTTATAGCTCCTGCAGCGCTCTCCCCTGTCAGATGTGAAAGCTGTGACATTGTCCATTCTGGAGTGTCCTGCCTTCTCAGAACAGTATTTCTAGCACATCTGGCCAAAGAGCAAATGCACTTATGACAGGACAAGGCATCAGTCCTTCACACGTCTGTCCACAATCCACAAGAAATGCTGTTCCTCTTGGAGGATTGGTCAGATTTTGAGTGATCAAAACGTGCAACTTTCACTAATGGGTCTTCAATCAAACTGCACATTTGCCATTTTGTGGGCTACAAGCTGTGAATTGTGATGGATCGTGAGCCAGATGAGCTGCTACGTCACTGACGTTCTGGTTTACAAAGCATGTGGATTCACTGATCATCTTTTTTCACTCCCTTGTCATTTTAATCTTCACGTTTCATCTCTTTCTTCACCAGGTGAGTGCTAATTTCGTAAGGAGCGGTGAGTTTACCCTGGAAAGGATGGGAGTAGTATACAAGGCCAAAGCACACCTCAAATCTCCATTTGACCCTGAGAATAAACGTGTCAAAGGCATCTATGATTGAGAAGGACCGCATGTGTGAAAGCTGAAGAAAAACACACTAGCTAGAGAACAACACAAAATTTGGAGGGATTTGCAACTGTTGTACAAGCAGCGTCTCAAATGTTGTTAATTAAGGTCCGGTTTGATGGGACTGATGCAAATCTTCTGTGCTCATTTTAAGGATGATGAAAAATCTGCATCGGTTAGAATCTGATATGACTGGATTGTTAAGGGTGCTTCAGTTTCTCAGCTCCACATTTTTATATCCACTCTGGGTTTGTGAGTAACAATGTTCAGCTTGAATTTTCTCATGCAAGTACTAAGACCATAAAAACATTCAAGAGAAGCACTGATCTCATTATCTCTAAGAGTCGAGGGATTTGTGGCCCAGATTGCCGTCATCTTTCCAGAGTTTAACTTAAGGACTTTAATAAATGATGATGTATTTTAAATTAGTTTGGGGAATAATAACTAAACCATCTGTTGGTTCTTTACATATGTCAAAGGATCAACAACCAGACATAGTCAAAGCACATGGTTAACTGTTAATCTCTGACTAACCCTGTCAAGAGAGTTTTCAGAGTAACACTTTGGGTGGGATTTGAATGTGTGTGTGTGTGTGTGTGTGTGTGTGCGTACGCACGTGCACTTTTGTTTTCTACAAAGCAAACAGCTGATACAAGGGCTAAACAGCATGGTTACAAATGCATGTGTTTTTATCCAAACCTAACCTTTATTAGAAACAATATTATTAGTCAGGCTGTTAATTTGATTTTGCCCTCAGTCATTATATTATATAATACTGCTGTACTGTCGTAGTCGTGTCTAATTTATCACAATCCCACAGTGTAGTGTATTGGGGAATAAAAGTATTCTCATAACAATACAGACATTTACAGAGAGAATACAGTGATTGTTGTTTGTGCTGATAAGATGACAAAAACCAGAGTTTTGTGGGTGTTTTTTTTTTTTTTTTTTTTTTTTGCTTGTATGTTATCAAAATCTGCAGCAGACACACTGAGTGTTTATTAGAGCTGGGGGAGAAAGGAAGGAAAAAAACACCCACGGGCACAATGTGCCGGGGAACCAAGACACTGACGAAGCAGAATAACAGAAGACAACAGTTTTTCAGAAAGTAGTTTTGTGAATCGATCTTTTGTTTTCTGATCTGTCCCCTCGTGGCCGTGCTGTTTGGTACTAATGTGCCAAAGCTGTCTCTGTTCTTTAACAGATACGTGGTTATTAAATAAGGAGAGCTGTTAATATAAGCACTTTGTCTTATTATGAAGCATCTACGGGAACCTTTTGAGCAAGGATCGCTGTAACTTCATCACTTAATACTTAAATTTGAAACTATTGTCTTAGGGTAAGAAAGTGAGTAAAGCAGGACATCCCATTATAAATGGCATGTTGGGAAAAATATGCCATTTATAATGGCATGTTTTTCCCAACATGCACATCTTTGGTGCAGGACTTAAAACCCTTAAACCAAAGAAAGGAGGGAAAACAAACACCTGGCACGTTTAAAATGGGTGCTGTTGTTTATAATTATGCTTTGTGTTTTCATGAGTATCTACAATCTGGTTTGACACTTTATTGAATAAATTATCAGAACATAATGTTTTGTTTACACCAACTTACTGTACAGTGATACACTTCAGACTAATTGAAAACCAAAGTCCATTGCAGGCACTGTGAACAGCAGCCAAAAAAAAAAAAAAAAAAAAAGGTGTCTAAATAATGGAAGGCATTTGTATGTAGGTCTCCTGCTTCTCTCTCTGTTTGTTGAAGCCCGTTCAGCACAAAATGTTTACTAATGCGGAGTGATTCATCGATTCTGCTCACACAGCCATTAATCATTGAAATGGTTGTTCTCAGGAGTAGCTTAGGTTAATAACAAGATTTATGTGGGAAATTTGAACACACCGCACACTGATAAAACACTGCAGGTCTTTTACCACTTGGTGCCCAGAGTTTCTGGTGTTTTTTTGTTTTAATCTAACATGGTTCATGTAGCTTCTCTTCCTTATGTAATGTGATATGAATGCAAAAAAAAAAAAATCCTCAGTGATGGAAAACCAGCTGATTTTTAAGTACAAAACAATTATTCTTTAAATCTGGTTCTTTGCTGTATATTTGGACTCATTGCATTTATTATTAATGCTTACACAGAGAACCTTGACCAGTTTAAATTGAATAAGAAATGAGCAGTGGAAAGATGTGGTGGACAAATTATAAAAAGCAAATGTTAATACCGATTCATTTCTTCTGTCTGAATCAATTTGTGTATTAATAAATGTCTTAACTTTCAACATTTTGTGATCTTCATTATTCAGTCAGAAAAATGCAAAATTGTGGGGATGCATCAAATTATTTTTTTCTTTTTATTTGCCTTTGAATGCCATTCAAGTCTTGAAAAAAAATAATATGATTGTTACTAATGTAATTTATATGTACCAATAACAACATGGACTGCACATATTTATATAAGCATGTAATTACAGCAAGTAGAAGTCAAACAGAGATAAAAACCAAGGCAAACTCTGTAAAATCATGAGATCTTCTTTGGCTTTCAACTCTTTAGATCTCCTTCTTCCTTGGGCTAAAACATCCTGTGAGACCCCTGCTGCTCACACTGGAGGTGTAAGGCATCAGTTAGTGTGGAGCGTGCCTCGCTTACAGGAGTATGGAGGTTTTCCAAGGACAGAGGTCACCACTGGTATGGGCTGTTTGTCCCAGTCACCCTGAAAAACAGGCATAATATATTCTTGAAATCTAATGTATTGTTTGGTCCTTGGTTTTTAAAGTAACAGCCAGACATTTACTGTCCTTGATCTTCAGACAGCAATTTCATTGAAGTAATAACATAGTTGTCACTGTCACACATTACAGTTTTGGAACACAGCTGTAAGACTATTAAAGTGCTAAATATTGTTATGCTAAACAGTTGGTCTGCATGCATGTGCAATTTGTGTGGGATGAGGTAATGCAAACACACAAACACAATAACCATGTATAGCAGAAGTCATGAAGGGCCTACAGAATTTTAGAAAAAGCAACTGGTGCAGCTGTCTGACAGATTTAAGTACACTCAGGAGCCACTTCATTAGGTGCATCATGCTAGTACTGGGTTGGACTGCCTTTTGCCTTTGTACTGCTGGGCATAGATTCAACAGGGAACAGAGATTTCATCACACAGCTGCTGCAGATTTGCCAGCTGCACATCCATGATGTGAATCTCCTGTTCTACCGCATCTACTGGACTGAGATCTGGTGACTGTGGAGCCATCTGAGTACAGTGAGCTCTGTCGTGTTTAAGAAACCAGTTTGAGATGAACTGAGCTCTGTAACATAGCACTTCCTGCTGGAAGCTGCCATCAGAAGATGGGTACACTGTGGTTATAAAGGAACTGACACAGCAACAATACTCAGCTAGGGTGTGGTGTTTAAACAATGCTCAGTTGGTACAAAGGGCCCAAAGTGTGCCAAAATATATCCCCCACTACCAGCAGCCTGAAATGCAGATACAAGGCAGGAATGATCCATACATTCATGTTGTTTATGCCAAATTCTGACCCTATTATCCCAGCGTTGCTGCAGAAATCGAAACTTATTAAGCCAGACATGTTTCTAATCTTTTATTGTCGAAATTTGGTGAGCCTGGGTGAGTTTTAGCCTCAGTTTCCTGCTGTAACCCATCTGCTTCAAGGTTCAACATGCATGTTCAGAGATGCTCTTCTGCATACATTTTTTGTAACAAGTGATTTGCATTACTGCTGTCCTCATATCAGCCATACCATTCTCTGTAAACCCTAGAGATGGTTGTGTGGGAAAATCCCAGAAGATCATTAGTTTCTGAACTACTCAGACCAGCCTGTCTGGTACCAGCAACCATGACAAGTTCAAAGTGACTTAAACTGTCAAATCATCCTTATCCCCTATTCTAATGCTCTGCTTGAACTTCAGTCATTTAGACCATGCCTACATGCACAACTGCATTGATTCACGCCATTAGTGCTGATATACATTAGAAACAACCTGGTTTACACTGTGAAGTTTAATTTATGTTTTGCATATTTTTTTTATTGCAATGACTTATGTTTGATGTGTGTGATTTGTAGTAATAATGTTGATGTAAGTGCTGATTGCTTATTCTGTGTGTACTATATGCTGGTGTGAGATTTGTGTGTGTAATGCTTTGTACAGTGCCTAAAGCAGATGGAGACCCGCTGTGAAGCGGTTGCTTTAAGTTTTCTTTGTTGAGCTTCAGCTTTGCCTCCTGTTTTGTTAAAAAAAAAAAAAAAACAACTTTAATATTTTGCAAGAGCTCATCTCTAAATTTGCTTCATCACTCATTATCTCTCGCAAAGATTTCAAGTGCCAAACAACAGCTGCTGTTCTCTATTCAGAGTGCTGGCAGCTCAAAGACTAAAATTGTGAGAGCTTGACTACCAGCACAATCGCTGAATTACTGGGTTTATTTCGCTCATTATGGATTCCCCCAAAAATATCTTGAAAACAGTTTTGCCTTCCAGTGGTGGCACCATTAGTGGAATGCATGCCAGTTTCTGAGAAGGTTACCCACTGCGGTTGATAGTAAAGGCTGTGAAAACATATTTTCTCAAACAGCCCCTCTAAAGTGATAGGTTCTTATATTAACGGTGTTTTCTTCCAGAATGAGAACTGCCTTGGTTATTTCAATTGGCAGATTTTTCACTCTGGTCTTCAGCAATGCACCTGCTGGATGAACAGTTGTCAAACTAGGTGAATAAGAGGCAGATAAATCTACTGTACAGATATACCTTATTTCTTAGGGAGATAGAATAGATAATACTTCAGTGTTTTAAACCATAAGATTAGATACCAAAATGCAACTGGCGCCATTTTTCTAAGGTTGCTAACCACAGCATATTCCCTGATAAGGCTACCTACTACTACAAGAATATACAGTGTGCTTTGTTGTGTTTCATTTCTGTTGCATTAAATTTCATAGACTTTCAGCTGCAGACCTTTTACAACATCTGTGTTACTGACTCATTTCGTATATAGTTGTTATTTACAAATTTGATTGTCAACATTTTAGGAAGTTTTCTGGATGACAGTCAAGAGCCTGTGGTTTTCTATTTGATGTGAGGTTTTTTTTTAGCTTTTCCTGACTAAATTTGGGGATTTTGCTTTTCAGGGAGACATTTCAATCAATATCTTTAGCCTTTATGGATGAACTAAATGAATGAAAATGAATCCTCACAGCAGGCAACATCTGTTTACATGTAGGCTATGCAAAACCTGCAGCAGTATACCTTATGAGTTTCTTTCATCAGCAGTCATGTTTCTACGACATACTGTATTTGGCCTGAATTTTATGTGCTGTTTCCAAACCTAGATCACCTAAAATCTTGTTATTTGTATTTCTGTTAGCTATTCTTCTTGACTGGTACTGTACGTGCAGCTGCTTTTTACTTGCACAAGTTAAGTTACACTTCAAGAATATAATTCTTGGAGTTACAGTCCAAGAAAAAAGCTAAATCTTTGGTTTTCTGACAGAAAACCTTGATCAAGGCCACTTCACAGTTTGTAATTGATGTATTCACTCTGATCAAAACAGCTTGTGTGCATCTGAGTTTACTTTACAAGTTAACAAGCTGTCTGTTCAGCTGGTCTGACTCACTGTCCCACTGATGTCTGCTTTTGAGCCGGTCTAATTGGTGGCTTGGCGGTCCATTGTAGAGTGTGCATGTATGCGTGACTGGGGACTTACAGGGAAGAGGCGTGCAGTTGACTGATTGCAGTGCATCGAGATGGGGGCTGTATTATAAAGGGAGTCCAGCACTTCTCCGGTGAATTCATCCCACTCTAGTTGAGAAAACTGCTCTGTCACACTAACCTCACCACACACACACTGGTCATTTCCATGGAACCTGGAGGGATGGAGGGTAGGATGGAGGGAGGGAAGAGAGATTTGAAGGAAAGTCAATAAGAGAAGGAGGCAGAGTGAGATTGAGAGAGGTTTGGGAATCTGAGCTATCAGAACACAGTTTTACTTTTGAACAATGCAATCACCACTCGTCCCCAGGAGGAGATGAATGCTGAGAACAAAAACCACTTAGTCACATGCAAGAGGAAGAGAGAATGGAGAAAGAGCAGCTAATGATTTCAAGGAGTGGGAAATGTTGTGTGCCTGCACTCACCTGTTAATGAAGTTGAAGTATTTCTGCAGGTATCCTTGGTCAACATGGCTCTTGCAGAGCTCCAGCTGAGTACGAGGGTAGTAGTGAATGTAGTTGACACACATTTCCTCCATGATGCCAAAACCTCCCTGAGGAGACAAAGATATGTGGCACACAGAGCTGATAGAGGAATACAAAGCAAAGACAATAAGAACAAAAGAAATATGTTGGAGTTCGAAGGAGAAAGATGGAAGGAGATTAGAGAAGGTGCTTGTGGCTATCCTACCATTATTCCCAGGGATCGGGGTGAAATCTGGTAATATGAAAAGAGTAACGTGTTCAGAGTGTGCTGCTCACCACTGTAGGCTTGGTCCTGTCTTCGGTGTTATAAGTACACTTTGTTATAAGTACGTCACCCTGCAGGATTAAGAGACAAATATGAAGGCAGTCCACCATAATTTATGTTTTAACAAAGAACACTGACAATATTTTAGGATTAGTGACCATTATTTGTGTAAGAGATACAGTGACCAGTCTTTGTGGGAGCTCAGCTGTTAGGAAATTCCCAAGAGATAGGCCAATCTGGCTGTCCCTATTTCCATTCTGTTTAAGCACCTTCTACAATAGAGAGGTATTGTAATTTAGTTGCCTGTGATCCTGGGGAAATCAGATATGTTAGGCCCAGACTAACATATTTGAATGTTAGTGTGGGGCATTAACATTAAAAAATACTCAGCGGAGCTTACAGAACAGTAAGCAGAACCTGTGGGGAAACCAGCACAGCAGTAAACTAAATAAAAAAAAATCAGTTTGATACTTACAGGTAAAATGTTCACCATTTTCCTTAGAACTCGGATTGTCTGTATGAAAAGAAGACAAAAATAATCAGCAGGACACAACAGTACTTTGTTTTTTTTTTCAAATTTCATAATAGTAAGAAGGTTCTGGGTTTGAATCCAGCAGCCAGCTGGGAGCCTTTATGTGTGGAGTTTGCATGTTCTCCCCACGTCTGCATGGGGTCTTTCCAGATACTCTGGCTTCTTCCTACAGTCTGAAGACGTGCATGGAGTTAGGTTAATTGGCAACCCTTAAATAGCCATAGTTGTAGATGTGAGTTTGAATGGTTGTCTGTCTTTCTGTGTTAGTGCTGTAGATTAGTGACCTTTCCATAATGTACCCTGCCTTTCACCCTATTTACTACTGTTCCTATTTACCACTGCATAATGCAGTACTCTCACTACTATCTTCATTTTAGTCATAATTGGATACTTTGTGTATAGCACAAATGCAGTAAGAAAAAAAAAGCAGTGGCGGCTTTCCTTGGAGGCACCTAGCACAGTTATGAGCTTTGTGTGTTAAAAGGTCTATTAGCTTTGCTCAGACTGGTTTGACGCAATCTTATTGCTCAATAAGGCTGCAGGTGAATCATAATTGGACATCAACGGCAGCTGGACATTTTATTTGAGTCTGTGTCCAGCTGTGTGTCTGTACCTGCCTCGGGGTAGTGTGCATAGATAAAACACAACAGATGTTGACAACAGATTAGATGCTGAGTGTATAGTTGGGAGGTTTTTGGACAGCCTTGTTTGCACTAAAAGAAGAAAATGTTAATAAAAAAACAACAGAACAAACCAAAACCAAGAGACTTATGCTTTGGTGTGACATCTGGATCAGAGAGAGGTTTAAACTGGCTTTGTTCTGATTTTCATTCTGTGATATAAAGAAATGCACACATTTTATAACTTACAAAAAATCATGAAACAACTATTGAAAGATATTCAGGGAAATGTGATATATATTTACATAAGTATGAAAATAGAAATCCATCTCTTACCTGACCTTAGAAGTGAATCTAGCACTTTAGCTCATTTATGAATGCTTTTCTCTGATATGACACAGAAATGCTTTTTTTGCTGTTGATAAATTTCTGGCGGCTGCAAAGCTGCTGTAACAGGACGGACCTGTTCAAAATCAGGATGTAGCTGAAGCCTACATCAGTATGTAGTTACTGATGTAAGTGCTTATACAAGGTTGCTAATCGTCTTCAGATGTATAAATTTGTTGAGTGCTCAGAACATGAACTCCTCTTTGCTCCCATTTTTTGGACAGGAGTGATGTGTAAATTTTATCACAAGATAGGCCGTTTTTTTTTTGTTTTTTTTGTTCTTTTTTACTGAAACCATCTTTGGTAAGAACCCTTTTCAAATATACATTGACTCTTATTTCATGTGCTTATTTCTAAAGCACATGTCAAAACTTGTTGAGACTTTGCTCCCAGAAGCTAAAAGTGATCCAAGCTTGCCTTAAAGGACAGTGACAGAAAGTGTAAAATACAGGGAAGCCTGTTCATATGCTGCATACCTCCCATTCAGCAGGTAAGGAAGGGGAATGGGGCTGTGGGGCTGTGGGGGTTAAGGGATCTATTGTAAGGGACATAGGGACAAGCATAGGGAGACAGACAACCATGCACATTCACATCCATACCCACAGTCAGTTTAGAATCATTGGTTAACCTAACATTCTTGTTTTTGGGCTGTGGGAGGAGCAGGCACAGGGAGAAAGTGCAAACTTTACACTGAAAGGCCCCCTTGTCTGGGTTTGAACATATGTTTGAACCCAGACTCTTTCTGGGAGGCAGCAGTGCTAACTACTGCACAACTGTGCCACCCTTTGTGTTCCAAGTAAATATTGAACCCATCCATCCATCTATTTTCTTCCACTCCTCCCGACCCTTTTCAGGGTCACACGGGGGCTGGAGCCTATCCCAGCTGTCATAGGACGAGAGGCAGGGTACACCCTGTACAGGTCGCCAGCCCAGCATGTGAAAATAGACTCAAAGAGTATGCTATTTATTCCTGCTTGAGTAGGATATAAGGAAATTGCTTAGCCTTAACTGTAGGAAACTGTTAAGTAATGGATCAAAATATAATGTCGTGTTCTTGTTGCTTCACAAACACTTTGTCTACCTCATGTACACCATGCACTATCATGTATTTACATGTATTTTTTGGCTGCTTATAACCTTTCTACTTTGTCTTTTTCACAGCCTGTGTTTAGTTTACATTCATCACTCCAGTCACAGTTTACTTCATTAAAATGGAAACATTTTATTTTAAAAGGTGTGGAGGAAGTAGCAAGTACTGTAGAAAAAGCTTGTGGTTTAATTTCGCAAATATTTGTTGAGAGTAAGCTTTATGACACACACCTCAGTGTGAGCTAAAGTAAAGGTCACCTTATATACTCTAATATAAGACAGTATATAAAGGTGGAGTTCCTCTGGCTAAACAGAGCCCTGCAATCTCCCACCTGGTAGTCTGTACTGAAGTGCTGGTCTTCCTGCACCACCTCCAGCTCTTTGCCTCTCCTCACCAAAACTGTCCTCACCCCACGCCCGGCCAAGTGGGTGTGCAGCTGGGAAGCAAATACATAGATCCCACCTGGAGGCAAAGCCTAGATAGACAGACAAACAGTCAAGCTCCAACCCAAACTTTTTTTGCTATAGATACAAAAATACTTTTAAAAAAGTGACCTGTCTGCCAAAATATCCCCCCAGCATTTTTGACTGTAAATAATGTAGTAAACACTGCAGTGTTTGTACATACAGTCTGAGTACACTTGGAGGTGCAGTATCCACTGAGGTAGAAGGTGTGCTGTTTAGGTGGGATAGCCATTACAGGAGTGTAAACAAGGCCCAGCTCCATGATCCCGGCATCGTAGCGCCTCAGACTGGGGGTGTAATGCAATCGTATCCCTGAAGAGTCACGTCGGCCTGCGTGGAGAATATTGAAATATAATAACATGACGTAATGGAAGTGAACTACTTACCTTTAGATCGTTTAAATAAACATTTGACAGCCAGAATAGTTCTGTACTAAACCAGTATAAAAATAAAAAATAGTGGATTTATTTCAGGTACTGTTGGTCTCCTAGAGCAGGATTGAATGTGTAATATGTACTCTGTCTGATCCTGTAAGTATATGCTGCTGGATTTTGAGTCAACTGTTTAGACAAGACAGTCTAACAACCTCTATGACTCTTGATGTCTGCAGTTTGTTAATATAAGATATCAGTAGGTGATTTTGGTGATATTTCTGAGATTGGTTTAATAATTCAAGAGGAACCCTCTTGGCCCAAGGGTCCAGCTGGGGCCCTTTGCTGAATGTCATCCGTCACCCCTCCCTTCCATGTTTCCTGTTATTACTGAACTGGATTCTCCAATAAAACCCACCAAAAATACTCTAAAATATTTCAAATCAAGGAAACCACTGTATAACAAAATATACAGCTGAAAAAAAAAGAGAATACTTGCAAGATATATATGTATTTCAAGGTCAGATTAGGAAAAGGAAGACAAAGTCTGCAGTGACTGGAAAATTTGAAATTAGTTGCTCAGTTCATGATAAGCCTGGGGATCCTGGGGAGAGATACTGCATGGAGAATCCTGCTGCTGTGTGTGTAAAAGAAAAGGAAAAAGTTCCTCAGAGGCATGTGCTTGAAGTCTGTGTATATACATATATACTGTATGTACCAGATATAATGAGAGGGTTGTGGTAATGGACCTCCAGACGAAGGAATCTTGATGAACCTGGACCACCCATAGCCAAGCCTGCATCAGGAGGATAGTAGAAAGCCTGAAAACACACAGAGAAACACACACACATGCACACACACACACACACACACACACACACACACACACACACACACACACACACACACACACACTTAGGGTTTTATGCACAGCTGTTTGAAAGTTATATCAGATTTTTTTTTTTACATCTACAACAGGATAAAAGCATTCTCAGGTTTACTTGAATAGTGTTATGATATGCTTGCAAAATGTTGTTATATCCATCCATCCATCTTCCTCCTTAACAAATTCATTGTTGCTGGGGGGATGGATTCTCTCCCATCTGACTTCGGGCAGAAGGCTCCCTAAACAGGTCCCCAGTCCATCACAGGGCCTCTCTGGCCTCTTGACTCTTCAGTTTAAATCACAGGCACCATTCAGCACCATTCATCTGTCTTCTTAAGATGTGATCCCCATGTCAAATCAAGCTCTTTCAGTTTTATTTGCAAGAATTCTGCCTGAAAACACAAAGGAATGCCTATGCACAACCTTGTAAATTCATTTACATTTTTAAATTCTGTACAGTGTTTTTAAACTGAGTATAGGCTACTGAAGGCAACTGAGGGTTTTTACCATTAAAGACAATAATGTATATCTATGACTCAAATCATATGCATGTTTCTTTTGTACAAAGAGAAATATTTAATTCTACAAAGAGAAAGGCTGCATTCTCATATCGACCTGAATTCTGGGATGAGGATGATGCGTGTTCTCATTTTAGCATAACAATGATAATAATAATTTTCATAATTATATCACTGTTGGTTCCATTCTCATCTAATTTCTACATTTTTATCCAGGATTTATTCTTAATTCATGATCACTGCCTTCATCGATTACATAGAAAGATCCACCTGAAGTTTGTCATGAAAGAAAGAACGGTTTTATTTAATCTCGCTTTCATGTCATAACATTAAATCCTCAGAGACATCTCCTGTACACACACACACACACACACACACACACACACACACACACACACACACACACACACACACACACACACACACACACACACACACACACACACACACACACACGCACACCTTTTCCTTTGGTGCTATTCTCCCTTTTTGCATTCTGACAGTGTGATGCATTATTTTTTCTCTTCCTTTCAGAAGTTCCTCCACTCTATTTTTCTCTTTTTCTGTTGTTTTGCAAGGCCACGCTTCCCTTCTGATGCGATGCCGAGGAGAATGAAACAACACTATTAAGAGGTGATGAAAGAGGCCTGAATATTTCCCACCTAATCTTGTCTCCACAGCTCACAGCTCACAGAAGGCATCCTGCTTGTTTTTGTTTAGCTGGCAGATAATCCAATCGGAGAGGGGCCAGGCTGCCTGTGATACAGTGGGGAGTAATGCAGAGAAATATGTTGACAGCCTCACTATTCCTTGTCCTCTTTGCTTTTTGTGGTCAACTGTAGGTTACCAAAGTGGGGTGGATTAATGGCTGAAAGATGACTGACGGTGTAGCTGATTTGTTCATGAAAAGCTTCACCTGCAGCCTTGAATATGTTCTAATTATCATTAGATTTCACTACATGATGATTAAAAATGAATGAAAAGCTTAATGACATTAAACATTTGTAATTCATTCTTGGACTTTGTTCAGTTAAGTCCTTATTTATTTTATACTGGGCCTTAGTGGAGCCCATTGGAGTTCATTGACTGTCAGAAACCAGCCAGTATAGCTCTTCTTACTTTTAGGCATCCATCTCTTTAAACCATGCTTTTTTGTTTTGTTTAGTTTTTTTGCCTAAGATAATATAAAGACATCTCTCAATGACATCATACAGAGGGGAAAATTTTGTTGGAAATCAAACGTTTAGAGCGCTCTCAAGCCTGAGCTTTTGACTCACTGGGATTACTCGCACCTACACTGACTTCTTTATTTGAAACGTTTGCCACCTTGAATAGAGTACACCACTGTCACAGTATATACACATGAAAGAAAATTAAGAAAAGCATAACTCTCTTTAAGGTATTTTTTTTTACACTTGGTGTAAATGGTGGCATCCAGGCTGACCTTCTTGGACAGCAGAGCAGAGAGCAGTACTCCTTTAACTTTGGTTTACTCTCTAGTTAATTTCAAACTCTTTAGCTGCTAAATCTTCCACACTGTTCATGGACTTTTTTGTTCTGAAAAAAGCTGTTTTCTACAGCTGGAAATTAATTTTGGGAGAGTGGAAACTATGTAAAGAGAAACTGAAAACAATGGGCCTAAAGAGGCAAGAATGCTTTCACAGAGGGGAGGGAAGCCTCAGAATCAGGAAGTAATTTTCTGGGTCTTGTGACTGAAAAGAACAACAAAAAATAACTATGGGAATCTAAGTTCTCTAGTAGAAAGTGAACAATCCAAGAGTTGGAGAATTTAGCCTCACAATGATAAGAAGAGCCAGCACTGAAGGACTGAAAAGCAGCATTGCTATGAACACTTGGCTCCAGTGAGCCAGTTATTCCTGTGATAACTTTTCTGACACCTTCTCCTTACCGCCTTTCTGCAGTTTTAATTCGTGTCTTCTGTGACGGTATCTGTACTTCCATGTAAGCATGTTTATGAATATTTCTGTGTGAGTGTGCATCCCACATACAGACTGTCTCCAAGCTCTTAATAGATATGTGCTGCGTGTGGGCTCATCTATACAAGATTTTATGCTGGCAATTCTAGGGTTGGATATGACTTGCGTAGGAGTTTTTGTTTATCTCCTAGAATAGGTACAAGCATTGGACCAAAAACTCTCCCAACTCTGTGTTTCAATTAAGCACTTGCTAAATGTATTGGAAAAAAACTTGATTTTCCAGTGGTGTTTATGTGGGTGCTTGTCTTTTTTTTTGTTATTGTCAGTTTATGGCTTATCTATTTTGCAAATTGATGGCATTTTGGTTGAGTCCTCTGTCTTGAGGGTTAAGACTTAAAGATTATTTGTCTTTGGTTAGACATAAATCATATTAAGGCTATCATACAGACAGGAGTAGGAAGATCAGTATTTCCCATCATACCTCAGCCCCCATAGCCCATGCAGCTAACACGTGGCGGCAGAAGTTGAGTTTTTTCGGCTTCATTTTGTCGTCACAGGAGCCGCTGTATTCTGGAACTTCGCGGACATCCGGAGAACATTCAAACACTTCAATGTGATGCACGATTGCCTCATTCCCTGGCGTTATCACCGACTCATACTGGAAGAAAAAGAGAGAGCGTGCTATGCATTTTTCTTTCTTTTTTTTTTTTTTTTTTACTGCTGCAGACATGTTAATACTGCTTCAGAAAAATCGGGAAGAAAGCCACAAGCTGAAATGCATCTGTTTCTCTCTGCTGCCATGTAGCATTGAAGGTATTATATGTGAGGATTTCTTGAACTAATACTTGAACTAATAATGACATGTAAATCACCAAAAACACATGTGAAAATTGTCATACTTCTGTTGTGCTGATGTTGTCTTTGATCTAGCCAGTAAACATGGAAGAATAATAGCTGCCTGTGCACAATCTTCATGAAACACCCCCTTGGCTGTGTGTAAAAAGACTGTTTCCATTTTTAGAGACTTTTTTTTTTTTTTTTTACCATAACAATGTGGTTCTTTGGCATATTTTCAGGCAGGCTGTGGATGAAGCACCAGTAAGTAGTCTCTTGATTTGGTATGATGACATTTGGTGCCACGATATCTAGCGTTTGCACATCTGGAGGGAGAGTGGGTGGTGGCATGTCAGGGCGCAGCATCAGGATCCGCTGTATGCCTGTGTGAATTTGGGACAGGTTCAGCTTCTCCAGTGAGGCAAGTGGTTTATCCAAGAACCCATAGATGATGTGCACAGTTCCCTCCTGGCAAATCAGAACAGTCATAAAAGAAAGTGTGTTTAATAGCCACAGTGCAGAATATGAACTTCTAGAATGTGCATCTCAACTTAATAGTCCCTTAATTTTTTATCAGGCTTTAATGTCTTTTGAGGCAACCACAGCAAACTTTTCATTATGTTGTCATAGTGATGAGCCTTGCTTTGGTGCATCTGACTTAAAAATCTAATGTGGTGCCATGGAAACTATAATCGTTACAGTCATCATCGCATAATTCGGAGTATTTTATATTCATACCTTAAACTAATCAGTTTCATTGCCCTTCTTTATGTACAAAACATGAAAATGCTGCAAAAATTCAGGCAAACACACACACACACACACACACACACACACACACACACACACACACACACACACACACACACACACACACAAAACATAGGCACCCTCTCATTAACATGCACAGTGTAGTCAGACTTTGACTGTGAGGCACTTTCTTATACAGATTAGCGCTATTCAAAGTGATTTACAGGTGACAAATTAAGATAGAAAAAAGACAAACACTACAGTACTGCAGTTATAGTAAATCTTTTTTTGTCAGAAAAATTAAAACAATAAAAAAATAAAATGCATGTTCCCGGATTAACCAAATTCAATGCAACACCCTTAATTTGAAGAATATTTGAGTAGAAACATTTCCTGGATTTAAATAGCTTTTGATTAAGGGGCTCCTTGGAAGGGATGCATGTAAGCTTAAAAGTGAAAGAGCTAAGAGGTACTCTCTTTTCAAGATCAGGATCAAGGTTCTTTATTTATCTCCCTTTAGATAAATTTGGCTCGGTTTAAAGAGAAAAAGTACCACTGCACAACACTAATGTAGTACTAATTCTCATACCTGCTGCTTCACACTCAGCTGTGAACTGCTCCAGTGTGAGCTAGAGGCCACCACCTCCAACCAGCAGGACCGCACATCCGCAAAAAAGCAGAGATGATATTCTGAGGCCATCGAAGTGGGAGCCTTCCACCACTTCCACCACAGAATTGATGACAGAGAGCAGCCCTGGCGGAGTCCAAAATCCACCACGAACATGTCCGATTTATTGCCGCCATGCAGAACAAGCTCTTACTACAGTTGTACAAGGACCAAATGGGCCAGACACACCAAACTCCCAAAGCACCTCCCACAGGATCCCCTGAGGGACACAGTCGAATGCCTTCTCCAAGGCCACAAAGCACATGCAAACCCAAGACAATAAAGAGCTGATCCAGTGTTCCACAATCAGGACAAAAAACACATTGTTCCTCCTGAATATGAGTTTCAACTAACAGACGGACTCTCCTCTTCAGTACCCTGGCTGAGTGTGATCCCTGAGGGTGGAGCACACCCACAGGTCCCCCTTCTTAAAGTTGGACACCAACACCCGAGTCAATCCAGAGGCACCACCCCAGATATCCATGCAATGTTGCAGTGGCATGTCAACTAAGACAGCCCTACAACATCCAAAGCCTTCAGGAACTCAGGGCAAATCTCTTCCACCCCAGGGACCCCGCCACCAAGGAGTTGTTTAACTACCTCAATGGCCTCACCCCCAGTGATGGTGACGGACCAGTCATCCCCCTCATCCCCAGACGCTTCCGCCACAGAAAACATGTCAGTAAGATTGAGGAGATCCTCGATATATTTCTTACATGGTACACCTATATCCTCAGTTGAAGTCAGCAGCGCCCCACCTGCAGTATACACCATGTGAGTAGAGCACCACTTTCCCTTCTTGTGTTGCCTAATGGTTTGCCACAATTGCTTCGAGGCCAACCGAAAAGTAAAAGAAAGTGTTTTTCCATGGCCGCAATGATCTCCTCCCACACGCATTTTTGCTTCTGCTACCTGTCAGCTGCCTCAGAAGTCCCACAGGCTAACCAAACCTGGTAAGACTCTTTCATCAGCTTGATGGTTCCCTTCATCTCCAGTGTCCACTATCTGGTTCAGAAAATACAACCATGACAGGCACCAAACACTTTGCAGCCACAGAGCTGTGCAGCCACCTCAACAATGGAGGTATGGAGCGTGGTCCATTTGGACTCAGTGTCCTCAGCCTCCCTTGGAATGCCGTTGAAGTTCTGCTGGAGTTGGGCATTGAAGATATCACAGGCCTCTGCCAGACGCTCCCAGTGCAGCCTCACTATACATTTGGGTATGCCAGGCCTATCCAGCATCCTCCCCTGCCACCTGATCCAATTCACCACCAGGTGGTGATCAGTTGACAGCTCAGCTCCTCTCTTCACTTGTGTGTCCTTGTGTGTTCAGCACCCCACCCAGAGACTCCAAGAAGGTCGGGTACTCTGAACTGTCATTCGGCACATAAGCGCAGATGACAGTCAGGATCCATTCCTTGACCAGAAGGTGCAGGAAAACAACCCTCTTGTCCACCAGGAGAAACCCTAAAGTACAGGCAGCAAGTAACCCGTACATTGGGGTTTCCTGCCGCCTCTCACCAAGAGTGACTACAGATTGGAATAGAGACCAGCCCATCTCCAGTAGATTGGTTCCAGATCCCAAGCTGTGCATTCAGGTAAGCTTGACTATATCTAATTGGTATCGCTCAACCTCACACACCAACTCGGGCTCCTTTCCCACCAGAGAGGTGACTTCCCATGTCCCAATAGCCAGCCTTAGCAACAGTGGATTGGGCTGCCAGGGACCCCTGCTCCAAACTGCTGCCCAACATAAACTCCTGCGGGTGGTGAGCCCACAGGAGACAACCCCCCCCCCCCCCCCCCCCCCCCCCCCCCCCCCCCTCCCCCGCACCAGCATAGCCCCTGGGATCTCTGGAACACACAAACCCCTCAACCGCATCAAGGCTGTGATTGTAATTAGTACTGTTGTGGGCTGCTTAAGAATTTTGATTAAAATTTGACAGTTTTGTTGGCCTAAATGGATCTCTTTATATGCTGGCACTCCTTTAGACTCCCACACCTTGTCTAAGTTTCATTAGCTTCAATATTCCAAAGATGGAAGCTTTCTATTGGTGCAGTATCAGTGGAAAAGAGCCATTGTTTTCAATGAAGCCTGTCCAACTATCTGATGAAGTCTTGCTGAAAAGCATTGGAAGTTTTTTAGGCTGCAACTAAAGGTTCTTCAGTAAAAGGTAAATGGAATAGGGAAAAAAATTTGTAATAAAAAAATTGCTATAAAGACAGTGGAGTGAGTTCACTTCCCTTACCCTGCTTCCTTTCCTCTTCTTTTCTCATCACTGACTGTCCTGCTTATTTCCTGAGGTCATTTGATCACTTCTTGTTTAAGGACTGCACTCTTGTTCCTCCTTTTACCTTTGTGTGGTTCTGATTTAATAGTTTGTAAAATAAATCCTTGTTTACTGGATTTTATGCATTGATTATTAACTACATTCTTGTGGGATAGCCATGGTGATAGCCAGCCTCTTGTTCTGAACAACATAATTAACAACATGAGCAATATTTTAATAAACTGTTGGCATTAATCCAATTTTTTTTTTTTTTGGGGGGGGGGGGGGGGGGGGGGGGGGGGGGGGGGTCAAATGTCCTGAAAATGTAACAAAAAAAGACTGCACACTCAAATTCATAAATAAAACAACCAAAGAAAGAGCCTCTTGCTAGGTTTCTCCTGAGTAACTGAGCAGTGACCTACACTAGGAATATAGACTTTTCACACCTCTATGAGGTAGTCTCTGGGATCACAGGTACTGAACGGTCTTTTGAAGAGCAGGTAATATCCATCAGCTTTCTGTGTGGCTTCAATCAGATCATAGTCTTGTTGGATGTCCAGTGATACATGACCCTTGCTGTCACTCCATGCATCCTGAAGGCAGAAGACAGACACAATAGCTCTGGTAAAGGTTTGAATATAATAAAGAGCAAACAACAAAGCGAAACATTTAAGAACACAGTGTTATGTTAGTTTAAGAGAGTCGACACTGAACAACCCTTTCTTAACTAAGATCTTGAGTCTAGTAATTATGGGAAACAGCTCATTCCCATTTTAAAAGACATACTGCGGCTGCATTTTTGCATTTCATTATTCAGCCATTACTGAATATATTTAGGGAGACTCACGGATGTGTGCGAAGCATGTCACTACTTCTTTTTTAAGTGATGAAAAAGTTACTTGTACTGTATCAAAAAAATATTTGAATTGTTTGGCAAGTAATTATAATCCAGTTAAAGAAATCACTGAAACTGTGGCAGTTTGTGTTGTGAAATCTTCCAAAACTGGTGTACACGATATTCTACTTCTCTGCCAGGAGGCTTTGCAGCAGCTCAGCTCAGTCTATCCACTCCTGTTATGTTTCTCACATTCATACCTGGCCAGAATAGCACCTAAGATCGCTCTCTTTATTTCCGTCTCCCTCTCTGTTGGTCTTATATAACTGTTCTGCACACACTTCATAGAGTTTAAAGCCAGCAATTCTGAAAACATACAGTATCTCCAAATAAAAAAAAAAATGTGCACAATATACAATGTAAGTTATGTATATCTTTGTATAGAATTCACAAGCTATGACTTCTACAGATGGCTGAGACACAGAGTTATGCAACCATTATAAAAAGTGTTGAAGTTTGTGTGTGTGTGTGTGTGTGTGTGTGTGTGTGTGTGTGTGTGTGTGTGTGTGTGTGTGTGTGTGTGTGTGTGTGTGTGTGTGTGTGTGTGTGTGTGTGTGTGTGTAAGGAATCTCTGATGGACTTTGATGCCTGCAGAAAGAATGTGTGAATGCCTCCAATGTGAATGAGTGGAGAACATTTTTGTCAATGTCATCTAAATAAACACAGATCAGTGTATGGCCTTTAATAGAGGTCTGTTAGTGATGTTGGTATGGAGCTGTGGGTAAAATGAATGTTGACTTTCAGTTTGAATGGGACGTGAACAGAAGTCTCTTATTCTAAAAGTTCTTTATTTTTGTTTCCTGACATACAGTGCTGTGCTAAAGTCTTGAGCCGCCCCTCATTTCTTTGTATTTTGCTTCCAAGGAGCCAGACTTTAAAGTGACCTTGGCATTGGCAATACAGTAGTTCTCCAGGCTTTCTGAAGATCTTTCTTTTCTTTGGACACTGGCTGCTTTTTTACCCATTTTCAGTCCAGTCCTTGTACCTGACCATTTTCAGAAGAATGTTTTTTAGGAAGAAGAGACGAACCAGTGCTGTGTTTACACAGGACGCACAACTTACCAAAGAATAAACTTTATGTATTTTTAGGCACTTTGTTACCAGTCTATGGACACATTGATGACAAAAAAAAGAAGTGCCAGGGCTAAAACCCTATCTACTGAAGATAAACACTATCTGAATGCTCTGATCCACTGTGGGATCATTGTGAGAGAGAATGGCACAAAAGTCAGGCAACATCCAAAGAAGAGCTTTGGACTGTCTTTCAAGAGAACGATTCCTGAAGACTGCTTAAAGAAATGACAGAAAGTTTGCCTAAGAGAGTTTGGGCTGTGTTGAAGAATATTGGCTTTCAAGCTTGTTAGGATTTTACAAAGTTTTTGCCATGTATCCAGTATTTATTTATATTTGCACATTTCAACACATTGCTGCACCTCTTTCCACTTTTCCTAGCAAAATATAAAGAAATGAAAGGTGGCTCAAGATTTTGCACAGTACTTCAACCATACATTTATAGCTTTTTAGCTGCTGAATGTACCAGTATGTGCACAAGTTAGCGGGCAACTCTTCCTAACATCCTTTTTTTTTTTGTTTTTGGCTGTGCAGGTAGGTGGGTTTTTAGAGCTTTTGTCCTAGTGCAGCTGAGAATGATTTCCTACATGAGCACTGAGAGTGAGCAAAAAAAAAAAGATAAAATTGTAGGACAGACAAATCTGAAAGCTGAAAGCTGAAAGCCATAAAGCTTGGTACAGATGAGCTGTTGAGATTCAAGTGAGAATCCTCTGTAGTTGTATCATTACAAATAACTCTTTACACGTTATAATCTAGTCTTTAAACACAACTCACATACAGATATGGACAAAATTGTTGGTACCCTTCCATTAAAGAAAGGAAAAACCCAACAGTGATCACTGATATAACTTGGAACTGCAAAAAGTAATACAATAAAAATTTGCTGAAAATTAACAAATGAAAATCAGAAATTGCTTTTGACTTATGGTTCAACAGAATTATTTCAAAAAGAACTGAAAAAAAAATAATTTTGTTGTACAACCTTTTGAGGCAATCACTGCACTCAACTGATTTCTATAACTCAATGAGACTTCTGCACCTGTCAACAGGTATTTTTGTCCACTTCCTGTGAGCAAACTGCTCCTGCTGTCTCAGATTTGAAGGGTGCCTTCTCCAGACTGCATGTTTCAGCTCCTTCCACAGATGTTAAATAGGATTTAAATCAGGGTTCATAGACAGCCACTTCATAATAGTCCAGTGTTTTGTCCTTAGCCATTCTCTGGGTGTTTTTAATGTGGTTTGGGTCATGATCCTGTTGGAAGATCCATGATCTGGGACTGACAAAGCTTTCTGACACTGGGCAGCACATTTTGCTCCAGAGTGCCTTGATAGTCTTGAGATTTCATTTCACCCTGTACCAGATGCAGCAAAGCAGCCCCAGAACATAATGGAGCCTCCTTTGTGTTTCACAGTAGGTACAGTGTTCTTTTCTTTGCATGCTTCATTTTTGCATCTGTGAACACAGAGCTGATGTTCTTTGCCAAAAAGCTCCAGTTTTATCTCATCTGTCCAAAGGACATTCTCCAAGAAGCAGTGGTTTCCTCCTTGGTTGTCTTCCATTGATGCCCCTTTGGTTCAAACAGTGATGGATGGTGCGATCTGACACTGATGCAGCTTGACTTTGGAGTTTATCTCTAATCTCTTTGGAAGTTGTTCTGGGCTCTTTGGCTACCATTTGTGTCATCATCTCTTCAATTTGTCATCAATTTTCCTCTTGCGGCCACATCAGGGAGGTTGGCTACAGTTCCATGGACCTTAAACCTCTGAATAATATGTGCAACTGTAGTCACAAGAACATCAAGCTGCTTGGAGATGGTCTTGTAGCCTTTACCTTTAACATGCTTGTCAATAATTGGCTTTCTCATCTCCTGAGACAGCTCTCCTCTGAGCTTTCTGTGGTTTATATAGTGTGTGGTACACACCATGATACCAAACAGCACAGTGATGAGTTTTCACCCTTTAAATAGGCAGACTGACTGGTTACAAGTTAGAAGACACCTGCAATGCTAATTACAGGACATACCTTAGTTTAACATGTCCCTGTGGTCATCTTATTTTCAATCTTTTCAAGGGGTACCATTATTTTTGTCCAGGCCAGTTTCAGTAGTTTGATTTTTAAAATAATTTTGTTGAACCATAATTCAAAAGCGATGTTTGATTTTGGTTAGTTAATTTTCAGTAAATTTGATTTATTATTACTTTCAAGTTATTTCAGTTGGCATTGTAGGTTTTTCTTTCTTTAATGGAAGGTATACTCTGAAATATATTTAATAATTTTTATTGGCGTTAATGCTTTTGTAAAAAGTACCAAGCAAATTGCATTTAGTGTTAGATGAGATCTGTATCTAGAAGTCACTGCCATTATATAACTGCCATGTCTCTGGGTCTTGAGCATTTTGAGTTTTGTCAAATTTGAATTCTTCTTCAGCTTCTGTTTAATTTGGTTCTTTTCAAGGATTTTGAGTCTTTACTTCTCAGTCTATTTACTTTTATCTGAATTCTGGTTAGGGTTTACCTAATATCGCTGCTTATGTTATTTTTCCTAGCTTTCTCCCACCATGTTTTTCTATGTCAAGTTTTAGTGTGTTATGGTCTTGTCTCTATATTTAGGTTGTAATTTCCTGTTTTATTTTGGTACCTGTTTGTCTTCTGTGTCTTGATCCTAGGTTTACCTTCCATGTGAATAGCTGTATCTTTTCATTCATCCTTTGTTATGTTGTACTGTTTTCTCTGTCTGTCTATTTCCGTGCGTGGTTCTCTGCATTGCCTGGTTTTGGTTACTTTGTATCTTGGATATCATTTAGATCCTATTTTGGGTTTTAGTTTGGACTTCTATCAGCCAAATAAATGGCTGGCTTTTTTATTTTGAATTAGTGTCCTGCATTTTGGGTCCTCACGCTCACACTCACGCTCACGCTCACGTTCACACTCCACAATATAACAATAATAAGCATTGTTGTTGTCTAAATCCACCAACAACGGCTGCAGATTTTGTCCCTATGACTCACATAAAAATAGTTTTAAGAGGAGAACAAGGACTGTTACTGCAAACAGTCTCCATGATCATAGAAGCAAAGGGGTTTCAAAACAGAGGTACGACTAGCCCTGCGTGCCCTTTAGAGAATTCCTGAAATGTCCAGAAACTATTAAATATGTTACTCGCCAGAAATGACCTTCATATTTCTGCTATGATGATATGAGACAAAACAATTCTGTTGAAAGTCAGGAGCTCCTGGTTTTACAGGAATGGTTTAAGCTTGAGTAGACAGTCACTGTGAAAAGTGTGTGTGTGTGTGTGTGTGTGTGTGTGTGTGTGTGTGTGTGTGTGTGTGTGTGTGTGTGTGTGTGTGTGTGTGTGTGTGTGTGTGTGTGTGTGTGGAACAGCAGTGACCTTTCTTCTGTGGGTAATTTTGGCCTCCTAAGGGAAGAAAGATGGAACTGGTGAAGAAAGAAAGTCAGACAGGAGGCAATCGATTGAACAAGAAAAGCCTTACAATGATACGAGTGTTGCATTTAGATGCTGTTAAATGGAGGAGATGCTGAACATTGATATTTCTGGAAATACACTAGAAGGAAATTAAATCATAGATTTGGAATTAAGTACAAATGATAACGGGTTAAAGTTTACACTATTCCCTATTCATTTATAAAGATCTATATTGCATTCACACTCGTTTTAAACTGGACAGTTTCCAGTTTGTCTGGAAGCATGCAGTTTGTTGAAATTAACGTAAAATTTATCTGAAATATATATGTTGTACTTTAATCGATGTACCTTAGTCGGGAAGATAAGAATGGTCATTTCATGTATTAATGGAATTGTTGAACACCGCATGCATTGTCTGAAGCTGAAAGATAAGTGATATTCAATATTTTAACAGCTACATCAGTTCTCCTATTTATGTTTTTGTTCATGAAATCTCTGCCTTTCGAGCTTTTGCTATAGTCATTGTAAATATTGCTTGGCGGTGTAAAAGTAGGTTCTTTGAGCTGCCATTCTAACATTTATTATCATTTAACAACCAGTCAGATCTAAGTGTCTTAGATATGGGCTCTGTGTTTGTATTACTATTGTAAAGTATACGAAAAACTTTAAAGAAGAAGGAGTCAGAATTTAAAATGAATCACTTTGAACTGCAGAAACTTAGCGTTTTCTGAGGGTTTCATAAATATTTCCACGCCTTTAAGAATACTAACAGAAGTGTGAATCAAAAAAAAAGTTTATAGCTATATGTATATTGTTTTTATAGAAATATTTACCTGCGTTTTTAGAAAAAGTTGGATATTTTTTAAAAGTCTGGGAAAATGAAAATGAGGCATTATACATACACATCTTAATCAGCACACGATTCAGCTTTGATATGCTAATATCTCCTAATAATTCCCGGATGAATTTCAGGTATTAGTGCCGTCTGAGTGATTTCCAATTAGCAGAGACCAACTTCATCCTTTGTGACTGTGTGATCATAAAGCACGCCATCCGCCGGCTCCTTCTGCAAAAACGCCATTCTCACACCCCAAGGACCACAGACAGATGAGAAATTTTGGGAAAGAGGGAAATCTCACCTCCTTAAAGACTTTTGTGTAATCCCTGTGCATGGAAATATATCACTCAAAATTCTTGCATTTAAAAAAAAATTTAGGAAGCTATAATACACATATCCAAGCTTTGCTTACCCCAAAGTAGTTCTGGGTTCCAGTGTTCCACAGCACCACCAGGTCGGCATTGGTCAGCTCTCCCTGATTGGACATCCCCAGGACCACCCCGTGTCTGAGCTCCGCAATCCTGAGCTGCATGTAAATCTCCTGGTTGGTGTAGCTGATGTTCCAGGCCAGCTGGAGCTCCCCGCGCGGATCAAGCGGCATATGGAAAGGCATGGGGAGAGGTGGGAGAGGGCGGGAGCCGTTTGGTTTAAGGCTGGACACTTCGATTGCACTGTTGGGCGCCTGGTAAGAAGCCACCAAGATGACCATTAGAGCAGCTAGGGCAGTGAAATACATGATGGTTATGTCCTGAAGACGAAGGGTTTTATTGAAGATCCTCATCCTCAATGACAGAATACAATCAGCTTAAATGAAACGGCAAACACAGTCTCTCAGGTATTCTTTCTACCTCTATTTTTTTTTCTTTTGTGCCTTCTTGAGTCTCTTTAGCCAAAGTTGAATTGGAGTTCAATCCAAAAAGTTTTTTTGGAAACTTTTTCTCCAGTGCTGTGAAATTCTCCAAACTCAAACACTCACTGTGTTTCTCTTCTTTGCATTCTGGCCACGGTGGAATCCCTTTCATTGGTCAGGAGGGGGTTGTTTATTTTTTTCTTCCCATGTTTTCGATCCTCTCAGGCTCTCATTTTCTGAAAAGTTTGACTTTCTTTTAAGAATCCGCAACTTCCCAGTCTTTAGGTTTCTCTTTCTCCAAGCCTTTTTTGTCTCTGAGCAACTGCTCGGTCTCTTTCTGTCCTATCCACCTCTCTGCTTTTTAAGAGACTCCTCCCTAGTGATTTGTCTGTTTTTATCCAGCCTAATGGTATTACATTTGTTGAGGAAAATTGGATTGTATTCTTTAGGCCCTGGGGTCAACCATGATTCTGCACATCTGCTAGACCCTAATTGATTCAAATTCAACCATGGACATTATCAATGACAATCAGCTTGAACTAACCAAACTTTATTGGTCACTGCATCTCTGTCTTTTATTTATTTATTTATATTTTTGGGCTTGGTAAACATGTATCATACATTTTCCTTGGCCTTTAACATTTATTTCTATACCTAGCTTTGTTGGGTATTTGAATCAAAGCAGATTTAGGGGGCAGCAAACGCTTGAAGAGGAGTAAACAAGGCATTAACTTATTAGGCCCTTTCCTTAAGCCATCGCCTATGGCTGCAGAAGACCTTATCAACTGTCAATTATGAGGGTCAAAAGCAGAAAGGACATGATTTAAAAGGTTAGTAAAGTCCCTGTGGAAACGTATTTGTGTCATTGTGTACGTGTTTGCACGTGGCAAAAACAAGGCAAGCTACAGTGGGCAAATAAGAAGAATGAAACATTGCCATTGCCCTGTTCCTACCTTCCACACAAATATGAGTATGTTTGCATAAAGATAAAGAAACACTGGGCTCATATTTGAGAAGGACTGTCAGGCCAGCTGGAAGTCACTGCTGGCCAGGTACATATTCCCCCACCAGTTTGTTTGTAAATGTGACCTTACGCTTCCCAGTGAGCCACTGGTGAGTGTCCAGAATCCAGTGGAAGTACTTTTGGTTTCAGGTACAGGTGCCCACTTCTGCAACTTCTGTTCCACATTAGTTCAAAACACATATTTTCTATAGAAGTAATTAAATCAGGTGTTGTTGAGTAAATTCTCTTCAATCAATATGCAAACTTTGTGGATTCAATATTGCACATCATGTCCCAGAAGAGAGTCATAAAGAGAAAGGTTTAGATCAGAGCAGACAACAGACAGCAGATGAGAAAGGCTAGTTAATGTAATAAACTCTGTTACTCCCTGAGGCAAAAAACAAAACAAAAACACATGTGTTCTGTTAGTGTTTCTAACCTTCACTTGAGGTTCAGTAATCCTCTCTCTTTCTCTTTACATCTCTCTGTACCTGTAAAATAATTGTTTCTTTTTTGTCTTTCACATCATCACAATCAAACCTCCCATTTCTGCTCCATTACACTGCTCTGTATTACTACTGATCACTCTGTTTCCCTCACTTCCTGGCTTCTCATATCTCCTGCATACGCACTTATCTTTCTGCTGCCACTACTGATGCATCAGCAAACAAAAACGAGATGCGACGTCGAAAAGTCAGCTGGGAACTGGAAAGAAAGGGCGAGAGGAGAGAAGGGAAGAGAATGTATGAGCGGGGAAGAGCGGGGAAGAACAGATTTAGGATAAATTATGCTTCTTCATCTGATCATGTTTGTTTTTAGCCCATGTGACATTATCATGCTGTGAACAATGCACATATTGCCTCCAACACTTCTCACCATGCAGTGCATTCAGGTTAGCATAAGCAGAGGTGCTGACACACAGAAAATAATAATGCTGGGACTGAACAACAAATTGCAACAAATAATCCACAGATTATGAATATTGTATTATTGCATTCTGTTATGTTAAGGAATGGGTTGCAGTGCATTTAAAGTCTGCTTGGATGACGTGGCATTTAAAAATGTTTAGACCTATGTTCTCGTTTATGAACCTACAAAATTACAGGTGGAGAGTGGGGTAAAATAATTAGTAAATGCCTTCAGTATAAAGCAGTAATGCCACAACCTGGCTCAATAGCTGATAAAGTCTCAAAGGAAAGTCACAAAAAGCATGGCTGGATTAATCTCTCAGGAGGTCAAATACCCAAATTTTCTGTTTGGTTAAACACTCAAAAGCCTGTGTGGAAACACAGTGAATGAATAAATGAATATTTTAAAAAAAGAGTTTTTGCATTTTGCTAGGGTGGAAAAGTTAATCTGCTAATTAAAGCAGAAATGCAGTGGAAACAGCCTCAGAAAATGTGACTTCTGTTTGCACCGTAACATTTAAGAATATAAAATAACTACACCTCCTCAGTTTCTACATTGGTGCACCTTTTGAGGCTTGAAAAGCATTCTTTTAATTATGCCATTGTGCTGCGTCTTCTTCTGCAGTGATTTAATGACCTGTGACTAAGGAATTCTAGCCCCTGGGTGGAAAATTAGATCATATTAATATCAATAAATCAAATTAATTAATTTGTTCTACTGTTGATGCGAGATCTGTCTTTGAGTTATATTTTACTTGAAGCATTTAAAGTAATTTCACATTTCCTGAACTAAGTCCTTGACTACAAGTGACAATGACCAGATAAGGGAAAGGTTGTGTAGCTAACACAGTAATGACAGTGCTAATGTTAGCTAATGTAAGTCACAATGAGCTACCAGAATAAGTAAAACTGGAGCAGCAAGCCCCAGAGTGTAGTGAAGTGAGCAAGAGTGTTTTATTGATTGTGAATTCAAAATTTCTGTTACTCAGCGAGGAGAGTTTTAGTTCTTCTTTCTGAAGTTACATATAATCTCACTTTGACTTCAAATACTCATGCAGTGATCCTGTGATTCAGGACCCCCGAGGGTCTGGGGCTCCAAGGCAGTAGCCCACTTTTGCCTGTCTGTTTGGTAATCTAGCTTTGAAAAACAAACGACTGTACTCAGATGGAGAATTAAACTGCAGCAAATCTGATGTTACTTTGTGCACTTCTGTTAAATCCTGCTGCTGAATCTGAAGAAAAAGCGGTCAATACAAAGTGTACAGACTTCTGACACACATCACCTTGCTTGCACGTGTGTACACACAGAGAAAGTAAAAGGGAGAAATGCATAAAAGCAGAATTCACCTCGACATGACCACTCCAAGCAGCCATCTCATTCTCTGCTTATATAAATATTTAAACACTGCAGACTCTCAAAGCGCACTAATCTCCTCTTTGAGTTTAAAAAAAATGAATGCAATAAAAACTCACACTGCTGCCCTTAATATGATAGCAAACTACCTCTTGTCTGATCTAAATGGAAGAGGCCGGCAGTTTCATAGTGAATTTGATAACTGGAAGAGGCTGGATTAAGAGGTAGAAAGAGAGAGAGAAGTGGAGGGAAAAAGAGTGAAAACCATTCAGATTGTGGCACAACACAACCATATGGATCACTTATAGTCTTTTCCGTCCATAGTTCCCTAATGTGTCCTGTAGTCTTGAGGCTGTGATAGAGACTAAATGAAGGACATGAGACAGAGTGACACAGAGAGAAGGATTCGACTAACAGTTGTGTGATAATAATGGAGTTTAATGAACGTTTTGCTCCAGACAGAGAGACGGTTTATTTTCTCAACTTGGCTTAACCTTGGGCATAGGACATGTGTAATTTTTTTTAAATTATCTTTATAGATTTGGCTGCAGCATAAGCATATAGCAAGGACGATTAACTGCGGTCACTGTAAGTGGGAAGCTTAATGAATCGCCTCCTCTAAATGCGTCCGCAGCTTCTGGGTCCCAGTGTACACAGTGAAAGGTTTCTTTCAGTTTTAGGGTACAGCAGATGTTTTTTTTTTTGTGTGTGTGTGTGTGTGTGTGTGTGTGTGTGTGTGTGTGTGTGTGTGTGTGTTTGTTTGGTTGGTTGGCTGGTTGGTTGTTTTTTTTGTCAACCTTCTCTACATCCTCACCCTGTTCTTGGAAAGCTTTTTTTTTTTTTTTAAAGACTAGTAATGATGAAACTAATGTCATATCTAATGCATTTGTGTATTAGTTTGTTAAGAGTTTTCCAGAAATTCAGAATCTTTGGTGACATTCTTAAAAACAACAACCGCATCAACACAGGAGCTTTGCATGCCTGGAAGTCCCGCCAAACGGCTCACACACTTCAGCTTGGAAGTCAAAAATCAACAGCATGTTGCCCCTCTCTTTTAAATCCCCCCCTTCTCTCTAGCACCCACAGCCAATCTGAGCCTGTGACTAAAGCGCCATCTCCCAGACTGTACACTCCAGGCTGCATTTAATACTCTCTGGGTATGCAGGCACCGAGCCACCTTTAAAGCGCATTTTACCCATTTCCACGCAGTTCCGGACATAGCTCTGCAAAAATCAGCAAATATACGAACATCCAACCGCCGTGCACTAAATAACCAGTTGCCAATATTCTTTGTGACCACTCATCTGCAGAGACTTTGTGGCTCTCTGCGGCTTGGTAGCATTTTTCTTCCCGGCAAACATCAAGCGAGGACGTTCACTTGCGCTAAAAAAGAGCGTACTGTGAATAGAAAGGAAGCGGGGTAAATCCGACACCGGCGGAACCTGGAGCAGCACAACAACGAATATCTGACCTCGACCTCCCTGGACGGTGCTGAACTGGTAGTTAAAATAGAGATGGCGAGATTTCGCATCACCCCGTCTCCTCCTCCAACACACATGCTGCCGAGGCTGATGATGATGATGATGATGATGTTTGCGTAGGAGTGTTTTATTTTGCGGACAGCTTCGGTTAACCAGTAGGTACCGTTCAAGCAACTCCAGACAATCGGTGGATGGAACTGCGTGTTGCTGACTGCCTGCTTCAAACGCATCTTCCACAAATCACAGCGTACCATTGTTACTGGAGTGCTTTTCGCTGCTCTTATTGCAAGTCTGGAACGGGAAAGAAATTGTTTTGCATGATAACGGTGTGCGTGGAAAAGTACTCTTCATACAAAGAATACGACTATTAAAGGTGGACATTTTAAAAAAATTTTTTTTTTTGCAAAGGGCGTATCTGCAAATTTTTTACTAAAGAGCAACTAAAGCGGAACCAGGCCCAGTGGGTTTTATTTTGACCCGAGTCGAACTCCATCCCCACTTCGATCGCAGGCACTTCTGTGTTTAGTTCATATCTTTATCGACATTGGAGGCTTTTTTTCCCGGGGTGTTCACTGGTGGCAGTATTCAGTGACTGAGGTTGATAAACTACAGCCTGCTGAGGTCGGGACCTGAGCCCCAAGGAGCCACCCCTACCCTCAATGTGACCCTGCGAATTCCTCTTATCTCTGCAGGTAAGGCTTTACCCTTGAAGGAAGAAAGATTCTCTTCTACCATGATATTTCCTTTGTGTGCTTTTCTCATCTCTTATTATCAAGTCATGCATGCAAGTGTGTAAGCGAAAAATGATTACGAAGACTGGTTAAGACATGGAAAAACGATAGATAGATAGATAGATAGATACTAACTCTAATTTCAGCACCATGGACAGAGGCAGATACTTGCCATACGTCAGGAAGAAGATATTCGGTTCTTCTTCTCCACATTTCACCCAAAAAAAAAAAGTTTATTATAGACCATATACCCAACATGTACAGTGTCCATGTGGAAGAGTGTTTTTCAGAAGCCTTAATCAATTTAACACAGAGAGATAGCATACATATACAGACACAGGAAGAGAGGGTAAAGGCAAGGGGCAGGTTCGGTGCATTTGTATGAAACACTTGCTTGCTGGCTGGTATGCCACATGCTGACAAAACAGCATGGCTTATGAGCCACAGCTACTGTCACCAACTGTTAGCCATGGTCACATCCAAACTGTTGGCTGCAGATATTTTTAGGCTTGGTGCAAATGCATCTCCAGCAGCATAAAAGCCCTGCAACGCTAAAATATTCCGCTAAATGGAGTTAAAATGACAAAACATTTTAGCGAATGGTGCACAGGATGCAATCCACCCCCTATTGATTGTTTTGGAAGCACTGTGATGCACGTAGTAGCAGTTACCCAGCTGGAATGTGAACTAACCAGTGCATTTCAGCAGGCTTTAACAGTATTTGATTAAAAAGAGAAATTAGTTTATTATTTTTAAAACTATTTTCCATTGTAGTATACATATAATTATATAACTTATATTCCTGTAGTATTTGTACTGCTAAGTGGATGGATGGATCATACAAGTATGAGAGAAAGTTATAAATAAGTTAGTGCACTGCGCTGTTTGACTGTCCAGACTTCATTCTCAGTTTAAGCTCTACTGGATGCTAAAACTACACAAGAAGGAATAATAATAGTCACTGTTCTCTACTGTCTTAGTATATCTGCAGAGGTCAATAGAAGTTATTGATTATGTGTTCTCCTGTGTCCGTTTACTTGAGCTTATATTTCAAAATGTCTCACTTCTGCCTTATTTCCTGCATTTCAATTTTGCTGTAACAGAGAGCTGAAGAAAGGGTACTTATGTTTACACGCTTACTTAGAATGATACCTGGTAGGCCTGGGCTACATGGCTGTTCATAGACACTACAGTGAATTCGACGCTGTCTGTGTTTTGTCATCACAAACTCATACCATATCATATCATATTATCTTTTAACACAACATCACTTAAAACCAGTAAGATTCTCGAAAGAAACAAAATACACACATGTTGTGGTTTTAGAGGGCCTGAAACAATCGAAGATAAGGTGGGGCTTGCGTTCCCATGGCGACCTCCTCGATGACCCGCAGACCAACCTTGCCCCCCCAGGGAGATCAGTTATACTCCAGCATGCGCACACGCTCACAAACACGCACACACTGAAGTCCCCCTCTGAGCATAAGAGACTGTGCGTTTCACGTCTGTCTGCTGCTGCTCCACAAGCCTCTCAATTTTTACAGCAGCAGAGAGAAGAGGAGGACAAAGAGAGAGCTGAAGGACAAGCAAGATGAGTAGGATGGAAAAGCAAATTTCAAAGACAGACGGGTGATGAAAAAAGATGAGGCAAGGTGTAGAGAAGAGCATATACAATACCGAGCAAGAGGGATGGAGAAGAGGAGAACGTGGAGGGGTGGTTTGAATAGACAAGAGTGAATGCAATTACAGAGGCATGTCTACTTTTTGTGGGCTTTTTCAAGCATACTCACATATCAGCTTAATTACTGTTAAAATGCAATATTGGGAGAGGGAATCATTATTGATCTGCTTTGGCTGAGATAGAGAGGGGAAGTGGAGTGGATGGGTTGAGACTGGGGGGAAGGGAATATTGCTGTTCACTGATCATGTTAAACAGTCACCACCCGTTCCGCCCTTCCTCCATGCATCTCTCGTCCCCTCCCCCTCGGCACCACACTACTCTGCTCTCCCCTTTCAGCTACACCCTGACATGCTCACGCATACTGAGACACAGATGTGTCCCACGCACAGTGTGGCCAGCACACACACACATCCAGGCACAAACACATGCGTGCGCACAGGCCGTTGGTCAGCTGGCCTCAACCTTGTGAGTGATTTGTACCAAGAGAAGAAGAAATGTGAGGGACATGGGGAAAGAGAACAGGAAAAGAGATTAGAGAAATAAAAAAAAAAAAATTGTGCGTCGATCCCTTCCAATATGTTTGTGCATGTCTCTGGAGAGTCATAACTTCCTGTTCTTCCACGCAAAGGTTAGCACTTCAACCTCACAGAAAGAGGGGTCTGGGTTTGAATCTGGTGGTTGTGTGAAGAGGTGCGTAGGCGCTAAGGAGGAAGTAATGCCCTTTCACTTTTTAACCATATTTAAATATAATTGACTATCTTTTTTCTTGGTACTTTTTCAGAGACAGAAGAAGACATTTTTCACCTTTAAGTTTTTAATTAAATCTCTGTGTTGTTTGGAGATCTGGTAAAGTCATCTTCTGCTCCCTTCTTGTGCCTCACCCTTGGGCTCTGTGTCATTATTTATATGCACAAATGATATGAAGAGTATCTATATTTCTATTTGTTCATGTGGTAAACAATTGTCTTTTTGTGCAGTTAAATTAAAATATTTTTTCCATATAGATTGGCTTCATTATGAATAAATGATTCATTTACTCAAAGACCCAGTCGCATCCAGGGAGCATCATTACATTTACTCCACAACCAGGCCATGCAAAATGAGTTTTCAGATAATCAGACAGGTCGAAAACAAACAGCTGTTTACCAAAACCAAATTGCAACATATTGTATCTACAAAGTCTGAAAGCCCAGTTAAGTAGGTTATGTGGGTAAGATCATAGTTGATACTAGAGGCAGCTCTGCAGAGATCATTTTATATTAGACTTCGGTTTGAAAATTTAAAAAGGAAAGACGGCAAAGTAAAACTGGGGATGTTCCTGTTAATTTACCAGCTGAAAATCGGTCCTGATGATTCAGCTGGAAGACTCAAGCTACAAAAATAAGATCCATGCTGTAAAAATACAGAATTTTTTCAACTGCTGTGCAACTCGTCTGTCTGTGGCCTGCAGCACTACGTGTGTTTCACAAGAAACTTAATGGCAAGTGTATCACTCAGGATAAGTTTACAATTTGCATTACATCTGTAATCTACAGTATTCATTGCATGGAAGCCTCGGGGCATTCTCATTACAATCTTCATGGTCCAAAGCCCTTTTTCAAAGCCTCCATGCTCATCATTGGAGCATGCAAGCATTGCTGTTAATGTTAAATCTGAAAATGAAAAGTCGCAAATGTCTGCACACTCCTTTGGAAAGTGATGAAGTGAAAAGGAAAGACAAGCTGGCTCAGCAAGGTCATGAATTGTGCTACCATAAAAGTAAAAGAAGACAAAAGCACATATTAGAAGAGAGCTTCATGTTCATAAATCTCTTGTGTTGTATCTTATTACTCCTTATTATAATGCTGCCTTCCTGCACTGTGCTTCATTTTGATCTGCTTGGAGATTTGCATGCAGTGAGTGGATTGAGTAAAGCTCATTCAGGTACAATTAGGTTGAAACTTCTAGCAGTAAACCACCCACTCAAAAAATGAAAAAGGCGATGCTAAAATGTCAGTCTGTAACGGCCCCAGTCGCCATAGTAACTAGAGACCCCTTCATTCTCTTAGACACACTGCCTCTGGAGCACTGACCATTAGCACTAACAATCAAGCCATCATCAGCCTTGAGCTTAACATATTTTCTTCAGCGGTTTTTACGTTTCATAGGACGCGGGCATCAGTCTCTGCCTCTCAAAGCACCTTCTGCATCTTTTGTCTTTCTTTTCTTTGTTCTCAACTTATTTCTGTATTTTATCTTCTTCCTTATGTTTGTGCCTTTATCCCAAACTACTGCTCCTGCTCATTTCTCCATTCCTTTACACCGTTTCGTTTTCCTCTTTGGCTGTTCTACCAAGTTCTCAACCTGCTTTTTGTTTTACATGGTTTATTTGCACATGTCTGCTGTTGTGTCAACATGGAGCTGTAGATCTTAGGAGGAATGTAGACAAAGAAAATAATAGCAAGTATAACACTGGAGATAATTTGGCACTTGATGCTTTAGGGTCTGTCTCATCCACTGCAACTCCGACCCTTCTGGACATTATCCAGTTACCCAACACAAATGTTGGGTTCAGTCAGACATTCTTCTTCTTCTTTCAGCTGCTCCCTTTAGGGGTCCCCACAGCAGATCATCTACCATCTCGCCCTATCCCTTGCATCCTCCTCTGTCACACCAACCATTAATCTGGCAGCTCCCTAGTATAAATTCCATATTATGTCTGATGTGAGAATAGTGCTGCCATGTGAGGTTATTGCTCATGTACAGAAACAGATTCTCATGCTCTTTTTTGTCAGTTACACTCAGTACACAGTACGCCATGTCCCTTCCAAAAAATGTCATGAGATTCAGGTCTGAACACTGTTTAAAGTTCCCTTTTCTGACATGGAGCACATGGCAGGAGATCATTGGTGCTGGGTATGTTTTCACAACAGGAGAGCTAGTTGGTGCAAGGGAGTGGCCTGAGTAAAGCACGCAGCAGGCATGACACAGGATGGCCATTCCCTAGCTGGGAATTCACTCCCTGTTACTTGTGCTGTTCACACTTTGGTGCAAACTGGTGCATCAGGACATCTCACAGACCTTTCTACTAGGGAGCTGGCAGGGTAAAAACCATTCAATATTTGATCTGACTGCTTCACACATTTGCATTCTCACATGCACCTCTATGGAGTAATATCCAGTGAAGTTCAGTGCTACTGTGGATGTGTAAAAATGGCTCAAGTTGTATTTTCTAATGAAAGAAGCTTGATGTTACAATCACACACATAGGTGAGCAGTACAGTGTTTCTAAAGTGGCATTTTTCCTTCCTTTCTTCTGGGTGAATTCACAAGCTTGATCAGTTGATCAGTTGAACTTAACATACATTTGATTTTTTTCTACATCTCAAACACAGGGAGAGAGAGAAATTTAGGGTTAAAAAATGAAGGAGAAAAGATTTCCTCCAAATCTCTGTCAAATCCCAAAACGCAAGTGCAAGTCACAATTTATTTTTAGTTATTTATTTTTCCCATGTGTGTACTTATATGTTATATATTAGATTATTATGCACTTCCCGTAGTGCATATTTACCACAGCTGTGTGATGACTTCATTTGTGCTTCAGATGTGTAGTAACTAGCAATCCTCCTGAGACTTTTTTAGAGTTATGTAACTTCTTGTAAATGTGATCGCTTGACAGACTCAGAATGTGCAAAGTGTTGCACAGCAGGATCTATCCATCTCCATGTCAGAGGCACTGTATTTGCCTGTGAATGGCACTATTGTTCAAAGTGATGCTTAAAACATGCCACACTTCTGAAGCCAGTGAATACCAGCTGAGCAGAGAGAGTAAGATTGATGTAGAGTAGGGAGGGAGACAAAGGCAGCAAGGTAAATGGAAGGAGAGGATAAAGAGACAGAAAACAGGCACAAGCAAAGAAACACAGAAGGAGCAGGTGGAGGAAGACAGTGAAACTGTGGGAAGCCAAACAAGGGAAAGAGGAATATGGATGGGGGTATAAACTGATGACCTTACAGAAAGCCTATTGATATGCACAGAAAATGTAAAAAAAAAAAAAAAAAAGTTGAGCTACAACCCATTCATATTCTGAATACATGCACTTATAACTACAACAAAGAAACACTAGCAATGAATTACTGTGCCTTCTTTCAACACTGATTCTCCTCTCTTCTGCTCACAAACCATATGCTTAGTCATATGTTTGCATGAACAGCAACAGCTGGGGTTTTGTAGAACTTAGCGCTGTGGTGATCAGTATACGCTGTTATAATATGATTTGACCTTCATAACATCACCTCTTGATTGGCTACATTTACTGTGGTATCTGGCTGGATGTGTGTGAATGCGCGTGTCCCCAGATTCTCTATGGGACATTTAATGCATACATTTAGATGAAATATCAGATGAAATATCCATTATCCAGTGCGAGGACATTGTGATCAGGTTGCCTGTCCTTGACTTCAAAAGAGCTGAGGACTCATGCTGTAAAAACAACCTCCCTCCTTCCCTCTCAGCCTTCTCTTCTCTCACACAAGGACCACACAGATGTTTAAAAGAATAACTTTTATAGAAAAGGGAGGAAAAAATACATGAAACGTGTCGTGTGCGAGAAGATGATAAAAATGATAAAAAATGAAGTGTTTCAGATTCAGTTCAACTTAGTGCTGCAATGCCACAAAAATTATACAGTCACATAATGATACTTGTGTCACCCATGCCATCAGGACACAGACCGTGCACTGATAAATGTGGGCACAATGTTTTTGTTCACCACAAGCTTTTTTCTGACAAACTGGCAACCTGTCACACACTGGGCGTAACCATGCATGAAACACAGCGTGGGCTTTGCATTCACTGCTGTGAAGAAAATGTAAGACTAAGGCTATGTCCACACCTACATTTTTTAAAAGAGGTATTTTTCCAGGTCCTTTTAAAAAAATATCTCCCTCCACATGAAAATGCAAAAAAACGATCTCAAGCCCTGTCAAGTGCAACAGGTAGCAATATAACCCTAACAGTGAAGAAATGCTGGCCGATCAAAAGCCCACAAACAAATATGGTGCACAAGAAAGGAAATAAAGATGCACACCTTTGACATTGCGAGACAAAAGTTTTTCTTGTCTACATGTAAACACAAAAATCTTCACCCCAGCTGGAGTTTTTCTAAAGCTTCATTTTCAGTGCTCCATTTATGTATGGACAAAAGGCCAGAACACATAGAAAAAGCTACGTTTACCAAAATACCCAACAAGCTGCAGCGTGACTTGTAGCAGAAAGCTGCTCAATGGAAATGGTTGGGTTACATCAGTTGACAGCTTCTCTGTGGCACATGGATCCAGTCAACTAGAAATAACTAACCAGTTCCCAGTTCAAGAGCTAAAATTCAGTGAGTCATGCTGCTTCCTTGGAAGGACAGTAGATAAAATTATCACTGCCAAGCTTCAAGGAGCAAAGGTAATTTAATAGCATCCTATCTAATTAAGGGAAATGAAAAAGGAATTATATGTATTTAAAGGCATAATAACCTGAACAGACTATGTCGCCTGAGGGGAAGGTTTACGTGTGTGCGCGCATGTGTGTGTGAGAGAGAGAGAGAGAGAATTTTGCTGGAGTGAATTATGACTTTTGAGTGTTTTGCATTAAAGTATTAACCTATTATTGGGGCAGACTGGGTGGATTAGCACCTGCTTGGTGCCTTTGCATGAACAATGTTTTTCACAACAGGCGGTCTTGACGGAGCTCTGAGTGTTACAGCAAACTGTCTCTGTTGTCGCTGCAATTTCTCAGTGGCAGATTTGACTGACACTGAACTTACAAGCCAGGGCCCTTATTTGTTAGATGTTAGATTCAACTCATTGTCATTGTGCCCACAAGGTACACAACGAAATGATGGTTCCAGATCACTCATCCAGAGACGAGCATCTGCGGTCATGCAGCCAGAGACCGGCGCTACTGTTAGGCAATGTGGTTTAAGTGTCTTGCCCAAGGACACAAAGCAGTGCAGGGACAGGCTCGAACCTGCAACCTTCCGGCTGCAAGGCAAGCGCCTTGCAGGTAGTGGTAGTGTAGTGAAATAAATGTTCTTAGATTTATACTTGAACTAAATTTTAAAGAGTTCCTACACTGCATTCATGGCCAACATAAATACCAAATGAGGGCTTAGTTTGGATTAGTCATGGACCATGACAAAATGATCAAACACAAAAACATGGCTTTCAGTTCCTTCCAAAAGAGCAACATTGGTTACTTAATAAATTTAACAAACTATAAGACATTGCATCCTGTTTTTAATTCAGAACAAGGTGCACTAATTTAAGATCATTTCCAGGACAAAGCAAAGTTTTATTCATACCTACTTTTACATGTTTCCTGTACAAGTTGTAATTCGAGTCAAAATTGATTGTAAGTCCATTTTATCAATTAGGCCCCAGGAGTAAAGGTCTTACATACAAGCATAAACAACCAGTGACCCATATATCACATATACACTTATAGTCTATATGGTGCTCAAATAGTTGCAATAATTGGTGATTACTGCAGGTTTATAATAGCGACGATTCAGGGGTTTTGTTTGGTGATAAAACTTTAACTCGTCTCTCCATACATACATACATACTCAATATACTGTCTTGACAGGAGTTAAAGCTTTCTGACTTTCAGGGCGAACAACTGCTCAATTCATCAACTATGTTTTCAACCAACTGTAAGATCTCTGAGTCAACTTCAGCTCTTGGTGGCGCCAAGATTACAGCCTGTCATTCACAAACAAGTGGTATTATTTTCCCAGCAGAGGGTAGAACAGGGTATGGCTGTGGGGAGGAGTAGGAAGTGCAGTGGCAGGCTGACAAAATGTGATTATATGCAATTATTTTAAAATGATTTGAAAATGAAAGCTAATTTTTTTTAATATGAGAGGACAGAACAATAAACTGACAGGACAGAGATATTATACTATTTTTGTCCCATTTTTTATCCACATGGAAAAGGGAAACTATAGCTTTTATACTGTTTGAAACCCTTGAACCCTTCTGAAAAGTGCAGGGAACAAGTTTGTCTGCTTCTATCTCACGGTACTGTGGATTGTAAATGTTTATAGCTTTGATAGCATAAAAAAGTATTCCATGTGAGTGTTTTCAAATGTGAAAACACTCACATGGACAGGTCGCCAGTCTTGCTTTTGTGTTGTTTACACCAAAATCTCATCGGACCGGTAAACATTTTTCTAGTCTTCTGTTGTCCAATTCCGTTGTGCCCATGCAAATTATAGCCTCGGTTTCCTGTACCTAGCTGACTGGATTAGCACCCAGTGAACGCATTGAGTTGCTACCATGTGACTGGTTGATTAGATGTCTACCTTAACAAACAGTTGAATGTTGTACCTAATAAACTGGCCGACAAATGATATAATTTATTTTACTGTTGTATCATTACAACCCCATGACATTGCCAAATATATCCTGCTAAATTAACTTGGTACTGCCATTAAAAAACAAATAGTCAATGTCTAAAAATGCTCTTAGCAAGGGAGGGCAGTCATGCTCCATTACCTTAGTCCATGCGCAGCACATTTAAAGTTATAGTAATGCTTTGTACCTCAGTCTACAATTTGAAATGGAAGAACAACTAAGCAAGGTCATTTAGATAGATGAGACACATTTAGGAAGCTGCATAATTAAACAAAGAGACCCCCAGGTCACCGCTAAGTCCTTAAAATGTCCTCATGGTGCTATATTCATACAAGCCGAAAGCCATTTTTATGATATATCATTCACAGAGGGGCACTAATTACAGATATGTTGCCTAGGTAATACTAGGACACATAGGGTGGATGAAAACTATTGCTGGTTACCAAAGGAAAAAAGCCATTTCTCTTAGGGATGAGGTAGGGGAGCTTTACCTCAGGATAGGTGTGTGTTGTCATTATTCTTGGAGATGGGTACAGGGACACAAATGCTGGCAAAAGATATTTTGTGCACCAGGTGAAATTTTATGCTGGGATAGAGTGAGTCAGGGACGGAGAGTTGAGTAATGCCAGTCAGGGTCAGTGCAACCAGAGAGGATATTGCAGAGCAGGTTCATATAACAAGGCTAAAGAGAAAAAAGTGTGAGCTTTATTAAAAAATGTGTACTTCAGTCTCAGATTAGAGACTTTTTTAAGAACTGCTTTACTGCTTACATGAGGATTAACGTGTTTTTAAAAAATCTTTTAAATCTAATAGCTTTTTTGTCATAATGTTTAGTGAACGCTTCCTTTTTTTAAAATAATTTTTTAACGGGCACGGGCTTCTGCAACATTTATATTTAGCATTTTATTGCCATGTTGACTTTCAGGATTTTTGCTCAAAAATGTGTTTTGATGGCAAAAGGTTTTATTAGCTTTTTACCACCCCAACATTTTTTTTACAACTTTTCATACTTTCATACTCTTAACCTAAGTTAAAAATGTTGGAACTAATTTGTCTCATCGATTACCATAGAACAGGGCTCTTCAACTCCAGGCCTCAAGAGCCCCTGTCCTGCAGGTTTTAGATGTGTCTCTGCTTCAACACACCTGAGTCAAATATAGAAGTCATTAGCAGGACTCTGGAGAACTTGACTGCATACTGAGGAGGTAATTCAGCCATTTGATTCAGGTGTGTTGGATCAGGGACACATCTAAAACCCGCAGGACAGGGGCTCTCAGGGCCTGGAGTTGAAGAGCCCTGCCATAGATAAAAGGTCAATGCAACACTCATAGCCAAGATGCGAGTGACTCGTTGCATTCCTATAACACTGATGGACTGATAGTGGATCTTATCAGTTCAAATTAATAGATTAAATGAAGAGTTATACATTCATTTTTAATGCCCAAACCTGCCATGTACATCTACCACAATGCAGCCTGATAAGAGTTCAGTCAGAGTATGAGCTGATGATGGTGTTTTGCTATTGCAAGTGGACTTCAGTCTCAACTGACACCACCTCAGGTGGCTGTATGTTCATTTGTGGCAGTATGTTTGTGTGTGTGTGTGTGTGTGTGTGTGTGTGTGTGTGTGAGGCTCGCTCTGGGGCCACAAAAGGCTTCACACATCCTGTCCATTCAAGGAGTACCTACCTTTAATGCTTTCTCAGCTCGACTCGAACCCACGCCACGCACACCGCAATGCGGTATATGTTCGTGGTCGCTGGCTTCACCACTGAGCCACCTGGGCACCCGCATGGTACAATTATTTATTTTAATTATAAAAAAAAAACATGATTGTATGTGTAAGACCCATGTAGGCTTATAAGAGCTTTTTACATCTTTCTATCAATGAAGGATGTTGGTAAGATAGTGGTAAGACTGTTATTTAATAAGTTGACCTGTGAACATTTTCACCAGTCAGCTCGACAGCTGACCCCAGCTGTGCAGCACATCCTAAATAACTGACCTCACTCAAGCCTGATCCAGTGGAGCCAGTGATTTCTTGCATCACTCTCATACATCCTCGCTGTGAGGAGAGACACAAGTGAAGCAAGCAAGTGTTATGTTAGCCTAACACAAAGACAAAGACACATGCAGCACAGACAGAAAAACAAACACAGGCCTATATTTGCATTTTCATTTTATGCTTCTTCTCTTCCTTTCTTCACCTCTTCTCCCATTCTTACCTTCCAACATAAGTAAAGGAGTCAAGGACAAGGCACAAGGAGTTGAAGCAACAAGTATTCCTAACGTTCTGTCCATTTTACATCTACTACTTTTTGATATTGTGACATCATTACAATATATTTTAAATATATTATCTATCACTACTACCTATCACATTGTAAATATATTATATTTACAATGTGATAGGCAGAAAGTTTGACTATGCAGTTAATCATCTGATATAACCATTACAACTAATGAACTGAAAAGGAAACACTTCCATTTTCTCTGTGTGTGTCATCTTACATCACAGATACCAAAAAGACTTTAGGACACACCCGTGTTTCCTCACTCATAGCTTCTCCCGTAAAGCTTCTCTCTCTCTGAGTTGCACTTTAAGAATTCAGGTGCGCTATTTGAAAAATTAATATAGAATACCAAAACTCCAAAATGATGTAACATCTTCTGAAAAAGTATCCATCCTACAGGTTCAAGTGATGTCATTTATACCAGTTGAATGCTCCCTGATTGCACAGATTATTAGAGAGTAAAGACTCATCAAGGGCAAAAACTGTAATCACACAGAGTTTAAAGAACTCTTGATGAAGTATTGTTGTTTTCTGCGTGTCCTTAGGTTCCTGGTTTGGAACTTTGTTGCAAGTTAAGATTGTGAGATTGAAAAAAAGCTACTGGAGCAGAAACCTGAGCACTTCTTTCGCTAAATAATGCATGCTTCTCAGGAGTGTTTGGGTCTTGTCATTTCCGTAAAAAAGACATGTGTGAGTACACTCTGTCGTTGTAAATGTGTGTAAAATCACTCTTTGACAGCTACCATTGTAACAGAGCTCTTCCCATTGTTCTCAGGGCATGTTATTGTCTCTTGTGTGTTACTTGAATCCACCACCTACTGCGTACTTCTTCCCAACTGAACTGAAAGCCTGTCAGCAGCCATTATTCCAAGCAAGACCTTTTGCTGTGATCCCTGCCATGTTTCATCGAAGCGTGGCATTTTATTCCAAAGCCCTCTGTCTGAGCATGTTAGCTACTGCTAAAATTATTGCATGTGAGTGTTTGTGTGTGCTTGTGTGTGAGTGTGCGCACCGCTATTCTTCTTTTGCCCCTAACTCCTGTCATTCCCGTGGACGAATACCAGCAAAAGCAGCTGAGTGGACAAGATTGCCTCTCTCTAGTACTATTTCACAGTGGAGTCTGAATTGCGTGTTTGCGCGCGTCTCTGTGTGTGTGTGTGTGTGTGTGTGTTTGTGTGTGTGTGAGTGTGTGTGTGTGTGTGTGTGCAGGTAAATAATTAGCACTGTTTGTTGCCTTGCTGCAACACATCGCTCACACGTGGATCTGATTAATGTAGCTTCAGGAGATACACACCACCAGTGTAGCCTGCAGAATGACAAATATTACATGTGTGTATTTTTATGTGTAGACCATATTAACAACTTTGATGGAGATATGTCAATGGGAAAAGTTTTAAGAGCGCAGAAATCACATTTTGAGATCAGCGCAGTCCACCAGTCACCATCTGAGACTCTGTATGACACAGAGTCAGATTTCTGTGCACGCAGTCCTGATCATGCATATGCTCATTTCCTTACATTTTCTCTGGCTGTTTTGGCAACTTTTGAACACCTGAGATCACTTGAGGTTACTTACCAACCACTTCAGTTATGCGAGCTGCAACAGGCAGAACAGTAATGTCTTTTATAAAGCAATTTTTTCATATATTGCACCTACATATGTAAGGAGCATTTGAGTTCATATATGGGATATTAAGGACAGCATGATTTTGTACTGTACGTCAAAGCCTAATTTTGGCAGCTGATCCTGCTCTTAGGCTGCTTTATATATGATTTGTGCTGCACTTTTTCTGAAAAAACTGCAGCACATAAATCCCCAACCCCAAATGCAAATCATAGGTGTTTATTGATAGTGAAGCAACAAGCAAGGCCAAAGGCTGCTTTTTTGGGAAGGCTTCATCGAGGATCAGCGGATCCCCCGGTACCTTTGAGAGAGGGTGAGAAAAGGGAGGAAGGGTGGAGCATGGAAATGACAATAAACGGGAGTGTAGTGCAAGTAGGCATTTATAGAGAAATGGGGTGTGGTCCTGAAATTCAGATAAATTATCCCCGGCTGTTTGTTTGGACCATTAGGCTTTTTAATCTCATGGAATTGGATCAGATCACAATTAACCCAATCAACATCTCTGAGGCTCATTAGATTTCTGAGGACATTCTTCTGTTCAGAAATGACAAAGAACCTTGTTCATGAATGATGTTTGATTTAATTATTATTTTGTTATTGTTACAATTACTAATAAAATATTTTTAAAAATAACTATATATGAAAATAGTGTTGGCTGTACCTTTGCCATCAAGGCTTCTTGACTTTGGAGCAACCTGTCTGAGGAGAACTAGTTTGCAGGGTCACTGGCTTCTTTTTTTATTGACTTATTTGTATTGTCTCCTTTTAATCTTTATTATTGGTTTTCTTCTTTTTCCCCCTCTCATTCGTATTTATTATGTTTGACCTTATTGTTTGTTTTATGATTCATTTACCTTTAGAGTGTGCTGCTTTTCCCCTGTCTGTAGACAAGTGGTTGTTTGTAAAATCTATTTTTAAAGGTGCTCTAAAATAAATATATTAACTATTTTTCCAGTATTGGTCAATGTGACTTTTATTATCTGCTTTTGAAATGTATTGATTTTTGAGATAATATAGGCCATCTAGTACTCTATGTCTCCATCTGCTGGTGTGAAGAAATGACACTGACCATGCTTTTGGTTTGAAAATGAATGTTACGTGTAAAAGACCAACCCTGATGATCTGCACTCATGCTGAGTTTGCTCTGAAGGGATTCAGACTGCCAGTGTAAGCAGTACTGATTATTAGGTGCTTGAGAATCCATGTTGATTGCTCAGTTGTGACTGTGCAGGTCTTCACAAATGGTGTGCTCATGATGTTATCTTTCTTACTGCACCTTTACAAAGCTGGGCCCCTGTGCTCTCAAATGCATGCAGGTAAATCCAGCAGACTAAACAGCACTCATCCATACTATGCTGGAACATTGAAGTTATCACTTTGATTCACGTGTTTGTCTATCTCACATTTAATATTTAAGAAGGCTTTTGTTTTGCTTTGTTATAACCGACTTTTTGGTCACTTGGGTCAACACTAACATATCAATTTTTAGACAGAAAACATCCAGTAGACACACAGGAACATCGCCTTTCATCTTCATATATCCAGTATTTGTTCCCCACAAATTCTGGAGAGAGTTGATAAATGATTCACTTTGTTGACTTGCTGGTCATGCAGTTTGTCTGCTGTTTGAAACTGGGAAGGTGGCAGACGATTTAAAGCAGCTGCACGCCATCATCCAAAAGAGCCCTGCAGTAACAGTGAGCCAAAAACAAAAAGTAGCAGGTTTTAAAATGGGCTAAAATAATTTTAATATAATAAAAAATGTTAGTGTAGCTCATCCTTTTTTAAAAATAAAATACAAAGACATGCAGTTAGTGGGTGATGGAAGTTAATTGGTGATTCTAAATTGCCCATAGCTGTGACTGTGAGTGTGAATGATCGTCTGTCTCTCTGTATTCGCCCTGCGACAGGCTGGAGACCTGTACAGGGTGTACACTGCCTCTCGCTCCATGACAGCTGGGATAGGCTCCAGCCCCCCTGTGACCCTGAAAAGGATAAGCACATCATCCTCTTTTCTTTTCGCCCTTTCTTCACGCCCTCTATTAATTAAAGGTGCAAAAAACAAATAGATGCAAAATGTTCCCCAGCTTCACCTGAACATCCTGTTCTCTTTTTCCTGACAACCACATTGCCACTGAATCACCACATTTCCCTATCAATTAAACTAGAAGCCTTTAAGGCCAAAACGCCCTGTTCCTTCTTGTCCTCCATATTGATTTGCTTGGTGCGCTGCGTGGCTTGCAGATTGGATTAGAGTCCAGCTGTATTGAAGCTTGAGTGAGGAGAAGCTGTGCTGTGTTTGTCAACAGGGCTGATAGCTACCATAGAGACATTTATTCTAACTTTATAAAGCATCTCTGGACAGACATCATACTGAAAGATATTGGTTTATATAGTTTGTGGTTTAAACTGTTCAACTTAATGACTGATGAATTTAGTTTACAGTTGTTTCTGGAAGAGAAGATTGCTGTGTCAGGTGGCTTGGTAAATACCAAATACCCACTGACACACAACTGACAGTAAACTTAATGTGAGAAAGCTGATGGCTGCTGAGTGTCATTTACATCGGGTTGTAAGCTGGTTGCTGGCGATTCCGAAAATCCTATAATCTGACTAGTCCCCGTTTTATGTAGCAGTCCTGTTTATTTTTAGTATTTCTATTTTAGTGTTTGTCAGTGTCACATTTAAGTTAGATCTTGACAACATGAGCCTATGCTGCAGTCTGCTTGCTGCTGTTAATGGCTTGCACCATTGAGTCATAGCTTAGCAACAAGTCTGCTGGCCTATTTTTGGTTTCAAGCAATTATCCACAATGCAGTGTGTTGGTGTGGTTCAATGACACTTCCAGATTGCAGCTATAATAAAGGGAAAAGGTCTCTGCCCACATCTGATAACCCTTCAGGGTTTTTCAAAAAAAAAAAAAAAAAAAAAAAAAAAAAAAAAAATATATATATATATATATATATATATATATATATATATATATATATATATATATATAAAATAACATAAGTTATACACCACTGTGTGATTGCTTTTACTGTTTTAGCTTCTTAAAGGGAACCACTGAGCTAATAAAATGAAGCTGAGACCCGTCTTCTTATGATATACTGTAGAATTCACACTGCATAATTTCCACCTGGATGTGAAATGTAAACCAAGATATCTGAGCCAACAAATATCCAGCAAAAATATTTCAGTCTCACTTAGATTACACAAAAAATGTGTCTTGGAATCTGTAAGTCACACAAAAGCATGCTAAAGCTACGGTCACTTGGAAACAAGACAGGCAGCTCTTCACAACGTGTTGAATCCCCTTTCAAATTCCTGGGTCAGCATTTCCATTTGTCTTTGACTCGCAGTCAGAATTCACAGGTCACGGCTGTTGACTTGCAAATAAAGTCAGCAGGATCTGCTTTACACACTCCTTCAGATTATTTTGTTTTTCGATGGGTTTCCATCTGTTCTTTGTTGAACCAAAGCAGGATGAAAAATATCTTTGTCAGCTTGCTTGCAAATTTTACTTGTCACATCATTTGTCCAACCCGACTGCATCCTCTGTTTTTGTTGCATCCCTTCTGATCTATCTGTGGAACTATTTACCTCGTTGCTCTCGACATTTCTGCAGCTCATCCTTTTTGCTGTCCTGCCACTGAACAGATTTCCCCCCTCACTCAGGCACTTCTGTTTTTTCTATGCATTCCAGTCTGAGATGCTGTCTATATTATGAGCAGCACTTGTGGGATGATTCTATTACATGTCTCCTAGCTGCTGGATAATTCAATAAGCACCACCGAGATGACACACAGTTATAATCTACTTAATGAAGCTACTGAACTGATGAATTGTGTGCCTTTTTGCTCCTTCATTTCACTCCCTACCCTCCTCTGTGGCCCTTCCCCTCCCACCCCATCCCATCCTTCCCTCCTCTTCCACTTTGCAGGGTGTTGATGGAGAGCAATTCGAATGACAGCCGGGACTGTGGTCATCACTGGTGGAATTCTAGCTTCGGTTATATTACTCCTTATCATCGCAGTACTGTGCTACTGTAGGCTGCAGGTGAGACTGCAGCATCTGTTTCATTCATTGTATTTATTTTGGCTTTTTGCAGAACTGCAGGGAAGAGTTAAATAATTGTGCTGCATTAATTTGTAAACCTATGTTTGTGACTCTAACTAAACTAGTGGAAATGGAAAACCAATTGAGAGCAAAGATTTCAACTAAAAATTTTCAATTATATAATTAATCATTCAAAACATAAAATGTTTGACATTAAACTAAATAACAGTAACACACCTTATGACAAAGAAGAAAATGGATTGAGGACATAGACCGGCTGATTTGGTCATTGGCTGCTGTCACGCATAAAAACTCACAGGTGTTTTCACACCTGTGCAGCTGAGCTAGATGTGGACAGCAGGAGGAATGGAAAGGAATTTCAATCCTGAACCTCAGCCGTGGAAGCAAGAATCAAAAAATACAGTGTGTACTCACCGGAGTTTTATTTTTGGACCAGAGAATCTCACTCCTTGTGCTCTCAGTGTGTTTTCAGCATTGGTTAAAGAGCTCTCGGTCACCTCCCTGAACACTGTGTCCAAGACCCTTCTTGCTCAGTTAGCAAGGAGGGTCGGTCATCTTGTGGCCGGATGACCGACTCAAGGAGGACACCTGGTGGTCCCAAGCTTGTTCCATTTCACAATTATTGATGCCCAAGCTTTATAAATGATTTTACACCTTTGCTCCTTGTCTCACAGAGTTCCTTAGTCTTCATGGTTTTGATCCTGGCATTCAGCATTACTTGTGAGACTTCCTAAATTATGTTCAGTCATTTCAGTTTGTCATAGGTAGACTCCCCTCAGGTTCTAGACTAATGTCAAAGATTACTAAAGCAAACAGAATGCACTTGAACAAATTTTGGAGTGCCACAGCAAAAGGATTTCAATAACAGTGTTTACATTTCTGACTCTGAAAAAAGTTGCCAAAAAAATTATTATTAGGTGTAAATTGGGTGATGATTGAAGTTATTTATATTAAGTGCAGAAGAAGTGAGTCTATGGATAGTATTGTAGTATGCATTCTACTTGAGTGAAAAAATAAGACACAAGGTTTAAAGCTCCCCAGATAAAAGCACTACATAAATGTAGTCCATTTACCATGATCATCTGGGAACCAGGCAACATAGCTAGAGGGAAATTGAAAGAACTTTTCCTGACGGCAATTTCTTTGAATCAGAAATCCCCAAATTACAGCAGATATTAGATAGCATGATGCCAGAAATGAATTTGAAAGCTAGGTCTTACCACAACCATAATATCTCAGCTGAAAATTGGAGTCTGTTTACAACATATAAATTAGACAACCCCTCGTGGGAAAATAGAGTGCTCATTGAGACATTTCTCACTCATGCATATTTTACATAATTTGGTCATTTTTCTCTTCTTTCATCTTCATCTCTGCTTTTTTTTTCTTCATCTTTCTCAATTTCCTGCTCTTGTTCCATCAGTATTATTGCTGCAAGAAAGAAGAGTCGGAGTCGGAGGAGGAGGAGCCAGACTTTGCCGTTACATCTCGCCTCCCGCCGGTTCATTCTAACCACAACATTGTGGCGGCTACAGCCGCCGCCGCCTCCTCCATCCCAAATGGCCCTGCCCTTTTTTCAACCCCTCCAATGGCCAGAAAACTGACACGTTCACAGACCTTCTGTCCATCGTGTACACACTATGAGATGCCTTTCTACCTCCAGCCGCCTCAGCCGCAGCTCCACCACCAACCGGATGGGTTGAGGAATGGAGGGGACCGGATCAGCTATCGCAGCGTCCAGCAGCAGGATCTGGACCTGCCAGTGCCTGTAAACATTTCAAACTATCGTAAACCAAACCTCGCCCGTTCGGTTACCATGAGGGACATGTTCACACGCAGCTGTAGCATCAGCACTGATGTTTAGCTGGGTGAAGCATAATTCAGTTTAAGCTGATGATTAAATTCATCTGAATGGCGTGGACTGGGCTGGTCTTGAGTGAGACTGTGTTTTTGTCATCTTGACCTGTGTAGTCTGATCTAGTCTCGTCTCATTCTACCAGTCACCTTTTGCAGAATGGAGGACTCAACTGGCTCTCAGGACAGTTTTTTCAAAGGTACTATGCTCAGGTCGATGACCTCACATTTGGGCCAATATAAAGTATTTAAAAATGTTAAATTATCAACAACATAAACTTGATTTGTTTTGAATTGTTGTTGTTGTTTTTTTAAATAATTTATTTTATGATCTGATGAAGTCTGTGTTACCGTACTTCCTTTGGACTCCTCTCCCCATAGATAGGATAGACAGATTCATGACATGTGAAAATGATGTGATCAGTAGGGATTTCTGTCTTTTGGAGCTGCTACAAACAGAATATGATTAAGAAAAGTCCAGTGTTTCCCTCTCTTATGATGGGATTATTTGTCTGGTCCTCAATCCACAGATTATAGAGGCTATGAAATATCATTCACAGCCAGTGGAGAAAGGAGGGGGTTGTCATGTTTCGCTGCCACCCGCAGACATTTTAGGCAGACATAGTGATACACGATAACATTTAAAGACATAAAGGGCTCACAGAAGATTTTCCTCATCCTTTCATTGAGGCGTGTAGTTTGATGGGAGGCTGGTGTCTTGGAGCATCTGTTGAAAACACAGTGTATATACAGTATTTTACACTTCAGAAGAGAAGATTCTCTGCATTCTTGCAGGCAGGGTGGACTAGGTGCCAAAAAGGTCTGTGATCTTCATTTGTGTGTATATATGTGAGTGTACTGGCATGTGTGTGTGTGTATGCGTGGGCGCGTGTGTGTGTGTGTGTGTGTCTCGATCAATTGTTATACCAGAATTTTTATTCCATCCACTTGTACACAACTGGTCATCCCTGTGTATAATGAACCCAAAGGTGGGTTGCAATAACCTTTTATTGGAAAGGGTGAAGGGATTATATTATTTCTTTAACCTAAATTCATAGTAATGCAAAGACTGACCCAAACAGATTATATAACAAACAAAATGGATTTGCAACTATTTTGTAAATGTTTATTTTACTAATTAATGCTATAATACTGACTCAAGTTGTAGATGGCAGTCAGAAAAGCAAAATGTTTTTACAGTAAAACACTTTAAACTTCCAAATGTGAACTCAATTATAGTTCTTCACTGAAGTTTGTGGACTTACACTGCATTCGATGTGTTGTCTCTGATTTATTGATATATGGATTCCTGGGCTAAAGATTCACCTTTAAAGGCACATCTATAAATATTTAAGAGGCCATAACATACACCGCAGTCTCTCTCCTCTCTCCATTCATTGGACTGAAGATTATATGCTCTTGCTCTGAGGTACTCAGTGTTCCTTCTTGGGATTGTTTTTATTTTCCGCGCTTGGCTGACCGGCCTGGCTGGAGGGCTAATTTTCTGACTGGAGGAACAGTTGGTGACTTTTATGGACAGAGAACACACCATTAATAAGTGAAATTATTTACTGTTTGAATTCAAAACAGGAAATGCCGGTGGTTGTGAGAGAGACTTGAAGGTGATTGGATTGTCCTTTTTGGACCCAGATACCACCCTCTCTTGCAAATGGATGGTAAAAGCTGTACTTCCTCTCCCTTTTTCTGTCTCTGATTGATTTTTTTTTTTAATTACTCATTTATTTTTTGCCAGACTGTGAAACAGTGAGTAATTTTGTTTTTATTTTTTCCTTGGTAAAATGTGCTTTCCTGCAAATACGCTAAGCCACAATACACACATTTCTAAATCTAACTTTGCGAGGACACTCATTTACATCCCCCTAGTCCCTGATCCTAACCATCTCAACTAGCTGCCAAACCCTTGCCTATGTAACCTAAACCTAATTCTGCCCAAGACCCTAAAGCCAAGTCAAAACAACCTGCTATAGGTGAGAAAGAGATGAAGGGCACAAATGTCCCAATCTTCTCTCAATTTTAAACTTGTCCTCACAAAGATAGCCATATAAGTACACTCACACATGCAGACACACAAACACACAGAATTGTTCTTATTTTTTAATCTAAAACTATGTAACAGTTGCACAGGAAATTTAGTGCCATAAAGAAGTATAGGAGAAATTTATTATTATTATTATTATTATTATTATTATTATTATTATTATTATTATTATTATTATTATTATTAGTGTATATTAAAATGCAGTGTTGCTTTTACCTTGAAGTATTTGAATTACTTGCTTTATTTTATGATTCAGCTGGTTTTTCAGACTTGGTACAGTACTGCAGAAAATGTTTCTGTTCTTGTTTCCGATATATAACTGACAGACACATTGTTGCTAATAAAACTGTATGAAACTCTTTTTCTTCTTCTTCTTCTCATTCTAGATGAGTCACAAACCTCGAGGGTCATTTGTTACATTTGCATTTGCACAAAATGATGCTTGCTTTGTGAACTTTTATACAAAGTGGAGGCTCTTCAGAGAAATGTTTCATAAGTTTGCATTAATGTAATTAGAATGTGTACCCCCACCCCCCAGAGTGGGACTGCACAGGATCACACGTGGACACTGCTAAATGCAGGGTGCATCATCCTGGATTATATTATTAAGTGAGCTCCTAAATACAGATTAACTATCAGTTAGCTGAAGTGCTTTGTGTTGCAGAGAATTCTCCAAGCAATAAACTTAAAAATGTAAATATATCTAAAGGGAAAGCACTGAACCTACTAATATTGTTTTTCAATATCAGTTTCAGCAACAATAACATAAGAAAACAGCAACTCCTGAGGCTTGAACTACAGCAGCAGCAAGAAAGTATGTTTGTATACAGGTCCGGTCAGCCCTTGGGCAACGAGGTGAGAGTCATGACAGCAAACATGGTCGAATGGGAAGGGTAACAAACAAGAAGATGAAGTCTGATAAAAAAAACAAACAAACTAATAGTCAGAGATGAGGAGATGATTATCAATGAAAAGCCATTAATACAGGGAGGCAAAACCATAGAAAAAGAAAATGCAAAGCTTTATTCGGGGAATAAACTGAATGAGTCGGAGAGGCATGGCAACTAATCACACAATGGGAAAACAACTGAAAACTATTTTAGAGAGGAAATAGGGGTAGTTATTAGAAGGATGAGTCAGAGCAAATGAATGAAAAATAGCACATACCACAGAACACAAAGACAGATGGAGGCGTAGAAAAAGCTGATTTCCAACCCAGGGCTCCCTGGCTGAGATATGAATAGCTATTTTGTGATGGCATTAACACAACAGAACTGCTTCAGACATGAAAAACCTTTCAGATTGTGATGGATTCCCTTTGATGTGGCTATATATTCAAACTCCTACTTATTTCAACATGAATTGCCAGCACTGTAACAGGGAATTACTGTCACACTAGCATTCCACCCACAAGACAAACTGGCAGATTTTTTTTTTCTCTTTAGAGTCAGCATAATTTAACATGTAGTGATACAAGCACCACTGGAGACCCCAGTGGAGTATAAGTTGCAGGACAGCTGGATAACGAAGAGCTTGTTTTGCACGATGGTGCCGTCTTTTATGCACTGTTTGGCAGGTTTAGTGCAGTCCAGTTCCCTTTATTCATCTAGTCAAAGGAACAATTTCACTTTCTGGGAAGAAATTCGACTAAAAGTCTAGCGGCTGATCAAATGTTATCTCATTTTCACGTCACTGTTAAGTTTATGGAGGAATAAATACAGATAAAGTATGAGCCCAGCTCTGTCAAAAGTGAAATCATCAAAGGCATGATGCTGGTCTGAATAGCTAAAAATAAACAGAAATTGCTCCTTCTGCAAGCTGCCGCTAAGATTTATTCCAATCAAATGCCAAAAATGGATTTTTGAATGCATTCCTGTGTGTTATTTATTTATATACATACTTGTGCTATATCTGTGTAAATGAGAAGTTGCACACGCTATGTGAATTATTCAGAGGAATAATCAACTTCAGCGTAAGTAGCATGGCTTCACATGGTGCATCGCTGCTTCATAGCATCCTTTGCATCCTCCCCTTCACCCAGGAGCAGCGCGCTCACTCTCTCTTACTCTGTCTGTCCAGTGGATCTCTGGAGATTTCTCTTCCTCTGTGCCTATTTTATGGTCCTTGGCCCTAATTCCTCAGCAGGGAAGAGCTGGGATTTTATGAATTATGAACATCATACATAGGAAGTTTTCCAGCTACAACCCAGAGCTTCCAACCACTTCTCCTTTTCCTCCTTATTGTCCTGCTGTTTCAAATTCCTTTCATCTTCCCTCTACTTTACATTCCCATTTCCTTGTTCTTCTGTGGGCAGACTTTCTCAATACGTGTTTTTCTCAGGAACTCTTCCACCTGCTCCCTGCTCTGCTTTCGTTTTCAAATTATATTTCTTTTTATGAAAACAAATAGGATTGAGGAAAATAAGATTTTGACATAAGTGTAGCAGACAGAGAGATGAATTAAATCTGTTTGTAGATAAATTAAAAAAAAGACTAATAGCATACAAAGAAAAAGTATGATTTGTGATTAGATTCATACAGTTATTGTAATAAATAAGTTAGAAAGTCTGTTGCAGCCTATAAGCATCAAATGATGCACCCATATACACACTCAATAACGTTCACATACACGTCAGTATTCTCGAAGTGTGCAGGTACATTTCAGTCTGCTCATTGATTTGTTACAGGAATAGTTAGAGCATGGCGTCTAGGATTCAAGCTCATTGTTCTCCACAAATACAATACACATATGAACTTTTAAATAAACATCCCTCCATCCCAGAGCCCACAGGTGGACGCTGGGTTGGAGGAGGGTTGAAACACCATGCAGCCATGCAAGCCAACTGCAGCACTGACATGTCAGAGGGAAAGATGGGAAGTTCTGCAGCTTAAGTAGATGGCCAAATTGGGAGGGTGCACTTAGTTTATATATGATGTGAGGTGAGTGAGGCATATTAGTTTGCAGGATGCAGTGCACCTCGAGTTGCCTGCCTGAGCTAGTTTGGATGTTTTACTCCATTTTAAACAGTAGCACTCTGAACAAATGTGACAAATGTAACTATATATTGCACTGCTGACTGTTCATAAAGGATTATTCCTTGCAAATATTCCTTCATTTCATCATTCCTAAGAACTTCTGCCAGGAATACAGCTGCTAAAAATACAGTCCACATTTATATCCGGCCTTGAGTTGATGAAACATTTTGCTCAGACTATACTCAGAAGTAGAAACACAACAGTCATTTGCTGGAAATACCAATTTTATTTTGGTGTGACATATAAACAACATTTATCAGTGATGCAGTAATTTGTATTTTTTTCTCACAGATTAACAAAACGTAGACACAGAGGTAAAGGATCTTGTCAGTAACACACATTCCTCTCTGATACTTACTGCTGTGTCAGAGATCGGCAGAAATAGACATCCTCCATAAATCTCTCTTCCCCACACACAGATATGACTGCATGCGGGAGCCATTACTGCTCAGTGTGTGTAATATTGCAATTTTTGAAAGGAGGAAAGGGCATTCCTCCTGTCTGAATTTTTCATTCCCTGTGCTCTCTGTTTCTGTATAACAACCAATAAATAAACAATGAATCCTGAGGACATAACACAAAATGGACTGAATTTTATGTCCACCACACCCCAACATCAGCTCCCCCTAGATACACATTTTGCCTGTCTTTCTCTTTCTGCCTCACCCTCGCTTTTTTTTGTCTCTATGAAGTCTCTTCCTATTCCTTTTGTACTTACCCAGTGAACTGAACTGGAAAGACTCTGGCCCAAATATGTGGTGGAAAAGTGTGTGTGTGTGTGTGTCTGTGTGTGTGTGTGTATTGAACGTGACCTTTCGCTTTGATAATCCACCACAGATTTAGATTTAAAGTGCTGGTGGATTTGAATCAATCTGAGAGGCAGCTTGTTTGGTGAACCGTCTACAGTACACTCTATTTAGATTAGCTCATGAATATATGCCACAGCATATCTCTCTGATTATGCAATATTCTTCTCAGTCAAGAAGTGTGTGGGTTGTTTCAGACGGGGGGTAAGGGGTGGGGTGGGAGATGAAAGAGAGCCTACAAGTGCTTTGAGAGGAAATCAAGTGACAGATGAGATAAAGAGGGAAATAATGGAGACAATTTAAGCAGTACTTTGTCGCCATCTCATGGTCAATACCGAAATTGATTTGTTGTATTGTGAATATTTTTTGTCATAAAGCAGGGGTGGGTAATTTATTTTCCCAAGGGGCCACATGAGAAACTGGAACTGTTGTGGAGATCCGCACCAATAAGCTGAACTCGGTTCTTAAATTTTATCACTTTATAAGTTTATTTGTGCAGCCCAACTCAACAGTCGCAGTTTCTCATTCAGGAATATATCCCCAAACCAGTGTAGTGAGTAAATGCAGCGATTAAAATACTAAAACATGACAATGTCTGTGGAGCGATTTCTCCAACACTCGTTAGAAATAAAAACATAATGCAAATCGTGAGGACTTTACTTTGACTCTGCATTGATCGATCTTCTCCAAGTCCCGCCTCTCATTTTCAACATCCAATCAAATTACGCGTTCAGTCTGTTTACTGTTAGCCGCGAACTGCAAACTTCCTGTTGTGTTCCTGTTGCGTTAAACCAACACTAATGCTCATTTTTCCTTAAGGCAATATGAACACAGAGCAATACGCTGAAACTCGTCGTGCAAGTAACTGCCCAGTTTCGACGCCGGAGGGAAATGACTCAAGTAAAGGAGAGCTAAAAAGGTAACTTAAGGATAGCTTACCATTTATTTAGTGAATAATCAACGCTAGCCAGGGGAAAGGTTAAAGTTTACGTGTCTGCTAACTAGTGTGGAATATTAGAAATGACAAGTAATTCTGACCAATATCAAGCATTATAAAAGCATTATAAAAGCCTGCTTGCCATAACTCCGCTTGTTACTGTCTGCTGTTGTGTGCTGTACACCACGTCAAACTGCGACGTTTTCGAGCGTCTGGCGACATCCATTGGTAGAGATGCAAAGCTTCGTAAGATTAGCGCATAAACAAAACAAACATAAACAAAAAGTGCTGTGTTATTTTCTATTCTCTGGGTATTGATCTCCAACGCACAAAGAAACTGTCTATTATTAGTTGTGCAGTATCATTAAACCACATGCATTTACAGCTCTGACATTCATCTGGATGCTCTACTTATTCTGTTCACACTTTAAGGCTTGACTTTCATGTAAAAAAATTTTTTCACGTCAAATAAAAGGTTATGCACAGTAATAGCAACCTTTTCTAAGAGAAAAACGCAAAACAATTTAGTGACAGGTATTGTATTTTTAGCCATATCTTCCAAAGATGGCAAAACTGATGGAGACATACAGATTTGACTTAAACTCTAAGTTTAACTTTGCAGGACTTAAAACACAAGTGACATAATGTGTCTGGTTTTATATTCAGAGGATTGTGCATCTTTGCGGTAATTAAGCTATTGGTGCTATTGTTGAATTAACAAAATTACATTCTGTCGTCATTTTTTCCTTCAATAATTCCTTCCCTCTTTCTGTAGAACACCATTCTCAAAGTTTAAGAGAGTGCACTCCCACTTCAAGTCACCTGTAAGTAGCTTTTCTGTCTTCCCTGTAACACACACACACAAAAATCACCTAACGTATGCCCCACATGCCTCCCTCTGTCATGAACGTCACAGCTTCAAGTACTTGAGAGTGCTAAAGTAAGCCCTGCAGAGGAGGCGGCAGAGCTAGAGAGGAGAAGAGAGCAGCTGGATACAGAGATCGCACAGCTGGAGGCTGAGTAAGTACAGCTGTGTTTTTCTTGCTGTATTTCTGTCTTGAGGTCCAACTTGAATGGTATGGGTAGTGATGATCCAGTGCATCATTAAGTGAACAGAACTCTGATTTAATGAACCACCCACATCAGTGACTTCTTGCCTGCACATAGCAGTTTTGCCTTTTTTTTTTTAAAGATGTTTATAGTTTTGTGCCTGTACTTGCACATGGACCTTTGCATAAGTCTGATGAGGCATTGTGGGTGGGTGTGTGTGTGTGTGTGTGTGTGTGTGTGTGTGTGTGTGTGTGTGTGTGTGTGTGTGTGTGTGTGTGTGTGTGTGTTTAGGGGATACAGAGTACAAGAGCTGGAGCATCATATTGATAAGTTGCATGAATACAATGACATCAAAGACATTGGGCAGTCACTCCTGGGTCGTATTGGTAAGAGAGAAACAAACATTTCAGTTCAAGTTTTAGTAGTATTCAAAGGCTTGCTAAAATTAAAAGCCCAAATTTAGTATTAGTTTTTTTTTTTTGGTTTGTTTGTTTTTTTTAATGTTTACTTAATTGCTGGGCCTAATATTTCCTTCAAGCGGACTAAAGTGTGGAAGATACACCAGATCTCTGTCTGTCTGCAAACTCCTCCTACACAATCAGGAATTCAGCAACCAAACTTGCCACACAGGTACATCTTAGGCCCATGAATGTTTTTATCTATATCAGATACTGATGTTACCCATTTTTAAACATTTATGTACCTAGAACACCTTAAATCGATTTAATTTCTTGACAGTAACAAGTGATTTATTTAATTCAACTTTAATATTATGATACATATGATAGAATAGCTTTGTTGTCATTATACATCTCACATAATGAAATTACAGGTGCTTCTCCCATTGTGCAGCAATATAAATATAAAAGTTTATAGAAATAGAATAAGATATTTAAGTTATATTTACACAGCTAAGGAATTATATTTAAACAGCTATGCGTAAATATCACTATAAATAAATATACTTATCAAGAATATGAGTATGGATGTATATGGGTGATATGGGTACAGATGCGTGTTGGATATTAGCAACAATAGCAGCAGTTTGGTAGGTATTGCACATGATGGAGACACTGACAGAATAAATGTCCAGATCAGCAGTTGTTTAAAATGTTCTAATGGCCCAAGGGTAGAAACAGTTTCTTAGCCAGGTTGTGCTGGCTTTCATTAACCTTTATCATTTACCAGAAGGTAAGTTCAAACAGGTGATGCGCTGGTCTCGGACCTTTTCATGCATCTGGAGCCAGCAATCTCCTCCAGGGAGGGCAGCCAACAATTTTCTGGACTATGTTTATGATCCTCTGGAGAGCATTTCTGTCTGCAGCTAAGCTCCCAGCGTACCAGGCAGACATGCAGTACGTGATCACACTCTTGATGGTGGATCGGTAGAAGGTCACCAGCAGCCAGTTTGTTCTTCCTGAGGTCCCTCGGGAAATGTAATCTCTGCTGGGCCTTCACCATCACTGCATTGGTGTTGACGGACCAGGTCAGCACCTCTGATATATCGACTCCCAGGAATCTGAAGGAGGTCACTGTCTCCACCACGTCCCCGTTGATGTAGAGAGGGGTGTGGTCCACTCTGGTCCTTCAGAAGTCTGCAACGATCTCCTTGGTTTTTGAGGTGTCCTGCAGGTTGTTGGCTCAAAACCACATGGACAGATGTTTCACCTCATCTCTGTATGCATCCTCATCCCCTCCTGTAATGAGCCCAACCAAGGTGGTATCATCGGCAAAGTTAAGGATGGAATTTGACAGATGGGATGGTGTACAGTCATTTATGTAAAGGGTGGGTTTCAGCACACAGCCTTGGGAAGAGCTGGTGCTTGGAGTGAGGGTGGATGACAGGTGGGATCCCAACCTCACTGACTGTAGTCTGTGTGCAGCCCTCTTCAAGCCCCACCCCACAGACTTTCAGTCGCATTCAGGTCTGTGATCTGACTGGGTCTTTCCAAAACTTTAATCTTCTTCTATTGAAGCCATTCTTTTTTTGTTTTGGGTCATTGTTGGGATCGATTAACCTTCAACACATCATATCCTCAATTGTAAGAAGGTGTGTGAACTTAAGGAGCCACATTATTATTTCTTTTTTTCCCTGAACGATTCAGTTTGTCCTTAAACGATTTGCTTGGACTTTATTTTTTTTAAACATCACAAAAATCTGGCATTTTAATAGGAATGTGTTGACTTTCCACTGTACCTTCTTACCTTCTTCGGGCATGACACGCAAAATCTGCTTGCATGAAGTTACTTTTAACTATGTGTGTTGCTTGATTTGCCGCAGAACGATAAACAAAGATTGGGGTGACAGGTATGTGGGTATTAAGAAATGTAAACTAAGAATAATGATGCAAAGCCAGCCTTCTCAGCCAACGACTGGAGAGCAGTAAAGGGGTGTCTCCTGTTTTTTGTTTGTTTTTTGTTGAAACCAAAGTATTTTAGTCAACCGTGTGCAGTACTTAATCCTATGGCACGCACTATGTTTTATTTATTTTATAAATGAATAGATTAGCCCACTATAAAAAAATTTAAACTGACTTGAAGAGTCTCTTATATTAGTCTTATAATTCTTAAATAAAACAGCCACTGCATTTTTTGTGTTCGATAATTATTGGCTAATCTTAACAGGGTTTGAAATTTGGTACTAGTTATAAAATGGTTTAGGCTATCGATCAGATAGTACTTGTGCGTCACTGGTAGGTGGCCCACAACATTCCTTCCTTTCTTGTAGAGTTGAGGAATCTCACCTTTCCTCTACAATGGTTATCATAATCTGTCATAAACATAAGTGTGTCTGAGTGGATGTTCTGCAGCTGTGCAAGGTTAAGTAAGTAGGGTGAAGTTCACACTTGTCATACAGTAAGGACAATGTGGGTGAATCACAACCAAGTCACAGGTTGTGAATGAAATCTCGACGTTCCTCACTACTTTAGTCCCTTGATTTCTTTTTTTTTTTTAATGTGCAGTACATAGATACACTTGTTTCCCACTTCTGAAGCCGTCTGTGTCGGAAAGCTGGGCAGTCTCTCCTAGTAAAACTGTGCTCGGTTAAATGTTGGCTATCTCTTTAAGTTGTCTCTCAGTACAGTGAAGAGTCAAGATGATAATGACTTCTTAGTGAACGGAGGTGGCATTTCCCCTCTGACACAATAGCTGTCTTTCACATCACTCACAGGCTGACACACAATTACTGTCTCTGTCCATAGATACGTGCAGGCACTAACACGTGCATATATATATTCAAATACAAACACATGCAATCATTCTCTCTTCTCCCTTTCTTTCTCAAGCACACTTTCACAAAGAGTCTACACTTAACACACTGAGTTGCTGTCATACTGTTGTGCAGTACTGTTGTACTGTGTGCTCTTATTCTGAGAGCGAGGAGGTGGGTGCGCAGGCTGTGGAGTGAGGACACAAGAGGAGATGCCCTGCATTACCCTCTAAAGACAAATGTCCTTTGTCACAGATCATGTCCATCCGTCTGTATAAATTTCATATATATATATATATCCAGCTAACGCAAAGAAAGCTTGGCTATGTTGAACTTGCTTCGTAGTACACTCCTCTGGTCTTAACATCACCAGCCAGTCTTACATTATATAAAGCAGCAGAAACAACTGAGACTGGAAGAACTGGGGAAAGTTCTTTAAGATGATTAGAGTAACCTAAATGTCAAGTGCATTGAAAACATCTGTTTACCTCTGTGAACTGATTCTGCTTCAAAGACAGAATAGTGAGACCAAATGAAGAAAAAAAATGACTCCCCTTTGCATAGAGTTGATTTATCTGTCTGAAAGCATCCTCACTTCATCTTTTATTAACAAAAAAATTGAAACAGTATTAAAAAAAAGTTTGGGGGGTTTTTTTGCTATTTTTTGGGGGGGGCAGACTGAATCCAGCACAGTTCAGCATAGTTTGGTTCTGCAAAATACTAATGACCCAAGATCCAGCTAGTGGGGCTAATTTAACTGGCCTTTATCAGCATGTGCTCAAAACTGAAAAATGTTGGAAATAAAACAGTGTGGAGATGATCAGTGTGTTTTATTCAGTATCCTGTTAATGCTTCTGTTCAAACCCCTTTTACCAAGTACAAGGCTCGTCTTTATCGTGATTACTTTTTTGGTGCTGCACTCTTGGTCTGTTCAGTGTTTTGTGGTTTGTTTGAAATGGAGAAGAGAGGGAGTTGACCCTATAATCTGTCTTGCAGCTGCTCTGAGGGGGACTACCACACGAGATCTCTACACACACTTTGGTCTGGAACTGGATGACTGAAGAAAAGAAAGAATGAAAATAAAGGGGTGGGGACGCTCCATCTGAGAAAGGGAACTGGGAAAAAATGTTTAAGACCATAGACTTTTGGATTGATTTGATTTCCCCATTTTTATAATTAATACCATTGATAATGAAAGGGCACTGGTGTTTAAAATAGGCTGGCTATTCAAGCCTGTTAGTGGGCTTTCATGCCTACCCTGCTTGTGCAAGGATGTAAATGCTGTTGAGGGTTAATACTGTGCTGGCTATTCAAACTTCAGTCATTTCTCTAACGTTGGTTGTTTGGTTTGTTGTTTGCAAAAAAAAAAAAAATACTGGAGTGCCGAAATGTACTAGCAGTAACTGACATTAATATAATAAATGAGGTGTTACCAAGATACACTGTCCTTTTATTTCATTTCTCATCCTCTGTTATACTCGCCTGCTTTAAGAAAAGATATTGGGCAACGTTCACAGTCATTTAGTTTCCTGTCAACACGTGAACATCTGAAAAAGAAGTTTTGATACATATACTCATTATACTTGTAGTGCTGAGTGGGGAAAAAAAGCACAGCTGGCATAATGTAATCTAAGAATCAGTGATAAGTGTCTTCTGTTATCAAGTGAGGGTTTCACAACCCTGGTGATACTCTGATTAACTGTGTTGAATGGCATCTATTTGCTTGTAAAATTGAATGCAGAATGAAAATTAATGTGCTTTTGTCTCTCATTTGCAGGTCAAAGCTAATCTTATTTTCTTGTGCTGATTATTGCATTTAATATCATTCATTTACTATTCTATATACTAGTGTGGTTGCAGTCTACATTGTTCCTGTTATAGGATGACAGTGCGACACATGCTGATCAGGCTTCCTGCCTGATTATTCTTGACCTTTTTGTGATTTCTTGGTGTTACTACGGATTCGGTTCACTATTTGAAATTGTTTTGCAAGAATTTCCAAACAAGTCTGTCCTCGTTGGATCTGTCTGGGACTCCGTTGACCTGCACCAGTGACTCAAGGGCTTGCTATGGGAGACCTTTTGCAATCCACCTTGGTTATGCAATGTATTTCAAGAGACGTCACATTACTCATAAACACTGTGTAAAATGTCAGCATCCTTGTGTTCTGTTAATGCTGATGACAAAACACTACTTGGCTTAAAGTTGCAGCAGTCAGTAAGGCAATACAGATAATCATCCATTCGTGTGGCATAGCATTAGGTTGGTCCAACAGTTTTATTGTTACACTTAGAGCAATCTTTCAGGTCTGTCTGACTTAGCAGTCGTACATTTCTGTACACAAGTGACATCTACAAGGAGTTCAAAGGCACAGTCAGCTGCCTAGCTTTTGTTTGCACGGAAAACTTGCACGTTCCTGTAGTAGGGCCCTGTCTGGTACACAGGACATGCTAATCCTAGCTATTGTTTAACAACTTGCCCTTCCTCATTCCAGGGGCCTCCTGTGTTGACACGCATGGAGTTCGAGTATTTGTAGCTGGTCGCAGTAGAGTAATGAATGGGCACGAAGAGGCGGACTCGTTTTACGCCACGGCGGTGCGTATCAGGGCCTTGTCACAACTGTGCGCGAACCGCTGCGCGTGCCGGCCTCGTTGACTCTCTCAAAGATTGCAGTGAGGCCACACCGCATTTCCTGTAACGCAAACCCCGCCCCTGCCGGATGGGATGTATAAAAACATTCCCACTTTTGATTGGCTATGGCATCCGTCCGTCAACGCCTATTCCTGATTCACTGATTTGACGCTGACGGCAGTGGGCGGGCGCAAGTAAGAAAATTATAAGGTCATTTGAATTACGCCTGCTAGTGTGCTTATCGGCTACAATGGAGACTGGGATGATGTAGATAATAGTGACAATGAACGGATGATGATAGCGGGGTCAAAGTCGACGTACATTGCCAGGCGATTTCGGAGAAGCAGCAGCGGGTCGCTGCGCTGTTAACAGGAGGGGATCCCAGTGCGTGTTTCAGCCCGTGTGCGTTTCTCTGTCAAGCCGAGCGAGCGGCAGCGAGGAGCGGAGGGGAGCGACCAGGCTAGCCTATAAGCCGATCAAGGTGGAATTGCACACAACGACTTTCACATTTGGGATTTCTGCGCACCTGCATGCTGTAAACGAGGTGCAAGGTACGTAAACAGGTCTCTGCCTCAGCCCAGATCGATTCCCGTGATGTACAACTTGGCGGACTGGCCCGTTTATTATTTGCTAGAAGAAAGGAGAGAGCGCCCGGCAGTGACTCTCTTATATCGCTTCACAACCTTGTCAGCGATTAACCTACTGACAGGACTCGAGATGTCCGATGCTTACATTTCAGACAGCCATATGTCCGTGAAAAGCAAATTATGCGAATACACCATATGCCTCATCTTCATCCTGAAAGAAGCTGCTTCTGGTGTCACGCTGTCCATCCGCTTCCTTTAAGCCGATGCGCGCAATAAGCTGCGCATCCAGCGCGCTTGTTACCATGATAACCTACACCAGGTTGGCGCTATAGATTTTGTCCGACATTGCTGCAATAAAAGGCCTTGTCTGAAATGCACATGGCATGGTTATTGAGGTGTAACCTTGCCAACAGTGGGTTGCGCCTTCCCCTGTCGATGCCACAGTCTCTACCGCAATGCTACGCGCCTTGTAAATTTCCGGGTTCGGCAGCAGCGAATGATGAAGCTCTTTTCTTCCCGTAAAGTGGCCACTGCTCCCCTTAATGCATGTAGTTCCCTGGATCCCATCACGCCGATCTGGCTGAGGTTCAGAGTAATGTAATCGTCCACACAGAGCGCTCCTCTATCCTTGTTTATATTTTAGCAGTAGAGTTATTGAATTTGCATGATGGAGCCAACATCATCACCGCTTCAGCCACATGCAGGGAGGCAGAGGAACAAACATCTACTTAGCATCCTGAAAAAAAAAAGAGAAAAGGATGCCATAAAATGTCCCTTTGATAATGTTAGACAGACAGAAAACAATCATAATCATCTTATAACATTTCTTAAAGGCTATTTAAAAGATAATAAGCAGGCATGTCAAGATATCGTTTACTGCTTGGGCTCATCTTCCTGACTGTATCAGGTGTCAGCTGGGAAACGGTGTCAGCATGTGCTGTCTGCTGTCACTTTAGCCTGTTTGCTGTGAATTCAGGTTCTCTGGAGTTTGGGGCATTTTTAACTTAAAGCAAAAAAGACGATTCAAGGATTTACCATCTTTTTTTTTTTTTTTTTTTAAAGTTTTATGCTTTTAACTGTACTCATGACTACTTAAAGGTCATCCAAGACACTCAGTTATATGTTGTTTTAAATAGTAACCCTTCACAGTAATTTCAGTCTACCAGAGCTGAGTCAGTGGATTGAAATGGGCAGCAGATGTGTAAACAAAACCATAGAAGATAACATTCTTAAGACGTAGAGTTGTGTATGACTGTCAGGAAGTACATTCAAAAACGATGTTCGCTCATGTAAACCTTTCTCCCCCTGAACTGATGTTTGGCCTGAAATGTTTGTGATTAGTAGGCGTGGCTTGCAGCCCACTGGGCCTTCTGTATCTATTTACATGTGTGTGCATTCTTTCAGGATGATGCGTCTAGCATGCTGCACTGCCCTGCTTTTTGTGTTGAAGCTGCTGGCGGGCTTGCCCTGGTACCAGGTTCTTCCGGCAGTCCTGATCTTTTACCTGGGAAGCGGAGGATGGAACTCCCTGGATATTTTTGTCAAAACGGTTGGCAGAGACTTACAGTAAGCATTCGGATGACGTTTGTTAGTAAAATGTAAAGACAGAATTTGTCTGCTTTTTATTTTCCAAGGACATGGCATATATGTTATGTCTTTAAATTCATTTGGCATTAGCTGTGTCACTTCTTAACTGTGGCAAATCTTCAGTAGTTTTGGCTCTGGACTTCAGAAATTAGGTTAAACAATGACTGTAAGAATAAAGTGTTGCATCTCAATATTCATGCAGTCCTAAATCTGCATAAATATATAAATATGTGAGTTTTGTTACACTCCAGAAGGACATCATTGCAAAATCGGTCCGCTGGTGGAATGAATGCAAGTTGTTTCACAATAGGTAAATTGTCATCTTTGCCACACATGTTTTCATGAACTGGGATAGTTTACTCCTGACTGGATATTCCTGCTGTACGCGTTTCTAAACAGGTAGCCTTAAATGTTTGAGACAAAAGAAACCAGGAGGTAGAGAGAAAGGTTTTTATCCGTCAAGTGGAAACTGCCATTGTGGTTGGTTTGTGGTTAACTTCCGTTTTTCCTCAATGGCCTCAATAATCTTAAAACGGGAAACTATCTCTTCGGGGGAACTATGCCACAGTGATCTACCCACTATGGATTGCTACCTTTCAGTGACAAAAATAACACAATTTCCTTATGATTGAAGAAAGAATCATTACAGTATTGTCTCTGCTTCAGCCGCGCTACTTCAGCTTGATTAGAATTATGATTTATGAGTCAAGGTTAAAAATGCACTGTACAGCATTAGATCCTAACAAAGCACACATTTTACACAGTGACTCATGACCTGTTAATGTGTAATTTGGTATGACAAAGCTTAAGTATATACATTGTAAGAGTCATATTATTAGTTTTATAATGGGTACTGATAGCAGTAGATCTGTATGAATAAGAAGTGGCATAACAAAATAAAGTAATTAGTCTCAACTACCTGTGTAACAATAAAGTCTGCTTATCTGAACTATCATGTAATGATAGCATGTTGTCACTATATCACTGTAGCCAGGGAGTTGATAGGCTTATTGTTTTGTTTTTTTATGCCGTTTCTGTAATTATGCTCAGGTGATTGCACAGTACCTTTGTACCATAAAGGTAAAGTGCTGAGAATTGCAATTCATGCAGAATTTGCCCCTCTGGGTCTCAAAGCCTTATGTGGTGTGATGTTGTATGTTTTTTAATCTGGTTTGGATACAGTACGCAGTACATTATCTTAGGTGATCATCTAAAGATGAATGAGCTTCAGAATATTTTAGTTTGAATATTATATTGGTCTGACTTTTTTTTCCCTTCATGTCAGAGTGTGGATGTTTTGTATTACTGCCGAGCTTTATTTACAGCTAAGACAATCATGCATCCTCTGCAGCTGAAGCCATTGGTTTTCATAGGTTCAAGTACAGTTTCAAACAGTATTGATCAAAAACTTCTTTAAATGGGGGCTATAACTGTCATGCAGTCAAGTGGTGTATATATATTTTTGCAAAAATGAATTTGTTGGATGGTTAGACAAATATTTGTTGCCAAAGGACATTATACCTCAAGTCTACTTCCTTCCTTTTTCTTATTTATTGATACATGATGTGGTTTTGAGCAGATGAACTGCAGATGTTAATACCAGTACCAAAAAAAGATTTAATATTGAAATCCTGTGTAATAATCATAGAACTGAATACATTAAGTACAGTGGAAGTGTTCATGTTTTTTATAGGAAGCTTTTTTTTCTTTTATAGTAATACTTTCTTTTGCTCCTTCAGTGCAGCCAGTGTTTTACTGCGAGTGAAGATGAATGTCAGACGTCACCTCAGAGAGAAGAACACGATTCCCAAGATCTTTGCGGAAACAGTGCATCGTTATGGGGACAAAACGGCGCTCATCTTCGAGGGAACTGGGGAGAGATGGACTTTCCGACAGCTGGATGAATACTCCAACAGAGTGGCTAACCTGCTACTGGAGAGGGGTTTCAAGGTAAGTGCACCACACAAAAAACATTCTTTAAAAAAAGAAATTTTTCTAAAGTTATATTTCTGTCAAGGAGGAAGTATAATATCCCAGTACCACATTTGTAGAGAAGGACATTAAATGTATACAAGTCAGTCATTTTAACAACATTTTTTTTTTAAATTGTTTCTGTCATTAGGAAGGTGATGTGCTGGCCCTTTTCATGGAGAACAGGTCGCAGTATGTGGGCATCTGGTTGGGCATGGCTAAAATTGGAGTAGAAGCAGCTCTCATCAACTTCAATTTGAGACTAGACGCTCTGGTCCACTGTGTCACCATCTCCAATGCCAAGGCCGTGATTTTTGGTTCAGAGCTAACTGATGGTAAGGGCAAAGAGGGCAGATGAAAGTTGAGTAGATTTAAAAGTTGGACAAGAAAGTTGAGGGTTAACAGTCTGTACAGCATGGACTTGTGCTGATGAATGCTGTTCTGGTTCCTCTGTAATAAGAGAGGTGAGTGGTGTGGGGAGACGGACACAAAGGTCATAAAGACAAATGGGTTTTGGAGGAGGTGTTTTTTTCAGTATCAGCCAGCAAAGCTATAAATGGCTGATAAACACAAAGAAGGGATGGAGTAATGAAGAGGGTAATGGAGAAATGTGTCTGTCACTAGTCTGCAGTGTCCAAGGTCTGAGCTCTGCAGAGAAGTGCATTAGGTGATAAGAGGTGCAGACACAGATGATAGTACAGTATTCAGGTCAAACTTACTGAAGACAGTCAGTTTGACAGATTTCTTTTTAACTAACCTGCAGTGTGTTGTCAAACATGCTTTATATTACCTAAACTTAATTATCTAAAATTGCCACAGCTCAGTAGAATGGTCAAACATTGTTTGGGGATCTATTTTACTCTCCTTTTGATGCTTCCTTGGGTCTCTGCCCAATCTAGAAAGATCTGAGCTCAACAGCTATAAAGAGTGAATGATTTTTGAGCTGCTCATTCTGAGATTGATGGAATAGTCTCTGTAATGGATCCTGTGTCTTTAGGGTGTTTTATGCCTCTAAGTAACTGGAATTAAAGCCTCACAGAATAGGACAAAAATCAAGCCAGCAGCATTAGTACTAAGGTATGACATAAGGCTTTTTTTAAAAAGTGAAATATGAGAGTAGTTTCAATTTATTATTTCCCTTTTTTCTGCCTGCTTCACTTCTGTTTACATCCTTTTTTTCTCACACACTGCACCTCAGTTGCTCTTTCTCTCTTGTGCCTTATATTTTTCCTCACCCTCTGTGCTCCCTTTATCATTGATTACATTTTGCAAGTCATGCGAGCTTTGCTGTATTTGCACCACTTGCAGCTGTCTTGCAATAATGAACTGTGAAATAAATCTGATGTATTTTAATGTTTTTCTCTTGCCCACAGCTGTGTCTGAGGTCCATAGTTCAATGGGGAAGGCAGTGCAGATGTTTTGCTCTGGAGACTGGGACCCCAAACGAGTCCCGCAGGGAACCGAGTGCCTAGAGCCACTAGTGGCTGGTGCCTCTTCTCACCTACCCCGCCAACCAGATCGCAGCTTCATAGGTGAAAACGCCTTCTCATAACTGTTCAGGATCTGAGTTTCCTAAAGGCATTGGTAGTCCCAACAAGTTAATTTGGCAAAAGCCATTTCACAGAGATTCTTAGGAGTAGTCTAAAGTGATATTTTCTTGTGGGCCTCTGAACAATGATGAATAATGACTCAGCAACCAAAAAATTATTTTCTGGTTATCAGTAATAAAACTGTCAAAACCCCAGCACCAACTCTAACCAAAACAACAGAGCAATTTCAGAAAGCAGTTTGTTTGCATTTTTGACAGTCTAGCTGCACCGACCACTTGGCAGGTGCTGAGTGATATTTTTGGGGCCAAGCAATGACTCACAGTTAGTCAAATCAAATTTCTAACTTTTATTGACAAGTAAAAAACTTGCACTGAACTGAATTGTCAAGAATTTGTTTTTTTCTCTATTTGATATGTTTCTTACTACAAAAAAGAGACTCTTTCATTATTTATTCATGTAATGTGCTATATTTTCATGATTTACTGATGACTCCTCACCGGCCAATTACATGGGTTGCCTTTCTCAGACAGCACTTGGCCAAAAGGGAAAGCAAATTGAATCCACAATATTCATAATCAAGCCATGTGCTGTAACTTAAAAAAATGACTTTGCAATTAAAACTATGACTAATCCTGTAAATAAAGATGAAAGTCAAGTATTTACACTCCTGCAAAACTCATACGAAGTGAAGATTCAGCAGTAAATTAAAAGGAAACATTTAAACTCAGTATGAATTTTATAAAAGTAAGCATTCAAGCACATGCTAAACGCACACACTACATTCTGCTATTGTCTTACTCTCATTGTGCTGTCGTTTTTCAGATCGCTTGTTCTATATCTACACATCAGGAACCACTGGGATGCCTAAAGCAGCCATTGTTGTGCACAGCAGGTAGGAAAGAGACAAGCGGCTAACAAACAGACACACAAGAATGTTCTCTTTTTTGATCCATGTACCTTTTACGTGTAGAACAAACAGTTTTAATAAAAAAAAATAATAATAATAACGGAATAAATAAAAGTAAATGCTTTTGTATTTGCTCATTTTGCTTTTTGGTCTTTTCGATCCTCACCCTACCCTGGTGTTCAGGTACTATCGCATGGCAGCTTTGGTGTATTATGGCTTTAGGATGTCACCAGATGATGTGTTGTATGATTGCCTGCCACTCTACCACTCTGCAGGTATGTCTGTTTAAGGGACGAGGGTGTGGGGGGGTTAATCTACAAATGAGTTTGTAAACTTGTAGTGTTTCCTGCTTGGTTTGGTTGATTTGTTATGCAGCAAATTAGAGCAAACAAAAATGCATCAGTAAAAGTTATCAAGCAAGAAAAATACAAAAGGCAGCCACCTGTAGCACAAATGTAAGCAAAACTAACAGCTTGCCATTATTATTACTACCAATTTGAGTACTGAGGTGTTCTTCGTTTATGCTGGAATTTTGTCCAGAATAGTTTTGCTGTATTCCAGCAGAAGATGTTGCACGACTGCAGTGAGGATTCAGTGGAAACATTGTACTGCGTCCCTGTTCAGTACCTTTCAAATGCATTCAAAGTGGAAAACTAGAATAGAAGGATAGTTTTGCAAAGGTACGATCCATTAATGTTTACAGCTGTTGTTAGTGGGACATTTATTATTCTGACTAGTACGTGCCCATGCTACAGTATCATTTGACCATGAAATTAAAGTGATACAATGTTATTATAAGGAGTTAAATTCAAGGGATTCCTCATTTTAGCCAGTTGCTGGGTGGTTGCTTGGCAACACGATGACATTATAATATATCATGTATAATTCATCTTTTTAAAAATTTTAATCAGATGTTACTGTCGTGAAATCAATTTGACAGGATGCTTTCATAAGGTGCTGCTGGTGCATAAATGCTAAAAACAGGTCATTTTAGCCTCTTGCTATGTGATTGCTAGGCAACATGATGACACTGTAATAAAATAGAAGCTGATGTAGATAAGAACCTTCGGGGGGCCTGAGATATACTTCTGTGCCAGGCCAATTTTCAAATGCTAACATATCAGTAATTGCTGTTAGCTGTCATAGTTCAGTTTTCTGGAAAGTTGATATAAATATCTGCTATTTGTTACGTATCATTGTGTGGCTTTACATTGTTTTTATTTTGGCTTCTTCTTTGTCCACAGGAAACATTGTGGGAGTTGGCCAGTGCCTAATACACGGCATGACTGTAGTCATCAGAAAGAAATTCTCTGCCTCACGTTTCTGGGATGACTGTGTCAAATATAACTGCACGGTAAGTATGTTGGACAGTCATGTGTAAAAGAAACTACACCCTCTTTCAGCTCTAGTCATCTAGTCTTTGGCAGGTCTTAAAATTATTTAAATGCAACCTGAGATGAAGAACAACACATGACATATTACACCATGTCATTATTTATTTAACAGAAACTAAGCCAAAATGAAGAAACAGTGTGTTAAAAACAAAGTACATCCCATTATTCAGTAGTTTGCAGACCCACATTAGGCAGCAATAACTTGATTTCTGTTTCTGTATCAGTTTCTCACATCATTGTGGAGAATTTTAGCCAACTCCTCTTTAAAACTTTACTTCAGTTCATTGAGGTTTGCAGGCATTCATGCACAGCTCTTTTGAGTTCTCACCACAGCCTTTTCAATCAGGTTGACGTGTGGTGCTACTGCAACACCTTAATTCTTTCCTTTTTCAGCCATTCTAATTTAGATTTGCTGCTGTGCTTGAGATTATTGTCCTGCTGCATGACCAGTTTCAACCAAGCTGTCAGACAGATTACCTCACATTTGCCGCTAGAATACTTTGGTATACAGTGGAGTTCATGGTCAACTCAATGACTGCAAGGTCCACAGGTCCTGTGGCTGCAAAACAAGCCCAAATCATCAGCCCTCCATCACCGTGCTTCACAATTGGTGTGACATGATTGTGCTGATATGCTTTGTTTGGTTTTTGACAAACGTGATGCTGTGCATTTTGTCCAAACATCTGCATTTTGGTCTCATCTGTCCAAAGGAGACTGGTCAAGAAGTCTTGATTTGTTCAGCTGCAACTTTGCATTGCATGGTCTGACCTTCGAGTGAATTTGCTGGAACATTCACTCCTGGGAAGAATTGACAGCTGTCATGAATGTTTTCCACTTGTGACTAATTTTTCTCTCTGTGGAATGATGGACTTCAAATCTTTCAAAAATGGCATTAAATGCCTTCCCTGACTGGTGGGCAGCAACAATTGTTTCTCTAAGATCATTGCTGATGTCTCTTTGGCATTGTGTTAAAACACACACTTGAATGCTCCAGACCTGCAAACTGCCAGAATGGTGCTCATGCTTGTTGATCATCAATTAATCAAGTGCATTTGATGAGCAGCGCCTGGCTGCTTCTTACCCTCTTAATATGATGTAAGGGTGTACTTCGTTTTTCACACTCTGCTTCTGCATTTAGGCTTGGTATTTGTTAGGGCATGGTAATATGTAATGTGTTGTTGTTCATCTGATGTTGTATTTGCTTAATTTTAAGGCCTGTTGAAGACAAAGTGACTTTCTTTTATTGTCCTAAAACCTTAACATTGAAAGAGGGTATATTTATAAGTCCCAGTCACAGATCTAGTTTATTAGGCAGCACACAGTAGTACACTAAATTCTTATTAATACCTCGTGTTCTCAATCATTTTTAACAGTAATGTTATCCCCACAGCTAAACTCTTTGAATCCTTTGTTTTTACCATTGTAAGCTCGGTATAACTCCAGTGAGCAGTCTTTTCTTACTTTTTGTCTCATCACTGAACTTTGTTTGTTTCCCACCGTCCACCAGATTGTGCAGTACATTGGTGAAATCTGTCGCTATCTACTGAACCAGCCGATTCGTGACACAGAGCGACAACACCGAGTACGCATGGCACTGGGCAACGGCCTGCGTCAGTCTATATGGGAGGAGTTCATGAAGCGCTTCAATATCCCACAGATTGCAGAGTTTTATGGAGCCACAGAGTGCAACTGCAGCCTGGGCAACTTTGATAACAAGGTGGGAACATGTCTTCCAAAGAACTGGTGATGATAAAATTTCATTGTGGTTTTTAAGGAACAATAATTATTGTATCTTTGTAGTAAAGTATCATCTTTTAAAATTCCTAAGACACTTAAAGAAGAATTCAGAGGATTTTGTTTTCATTATTGCTCTAAAAGCATCATATTAAGCACTAATAGCATTATCATGTGGGGTTTTTTTTTCCCCCCTCAGGTTTAATAATGTCTAAATAATAAAACACAACACACATACCCACAACTTGTCAGCTACTGTAATATGTCTGCGCTTCATTTTCCTCATCATCCTGGTAGTTTTGTGGTTGATGCTTTTTGTCTGTGTGCCAGATCGGAGCGTGCGGCTTCAACAGTCAGATTCTACCCTTCATCTACCCCATCAGACTGGTGAGGGTTGATGAAGAGACCATGGAGCTAATTAGGGGACCCGATGGCGTCTGCATTCCTTGTAAACCTGGTGGGTTTACTGTTTGCACATATCAAACATTCATTTTAACTGTGATGAGTTTTAATAAGTTTACAGTGTTGGTTTAAGCAGTAATAAATATCTCATGGTGATACGCAGCTCATATGTTCCCTTTTTTAAAAAAAAAGATGCATATTTGTTTGTGAACTAAAGATGAACATGTAGTCTGTACTTTTAGGAGCGATACTTTGTAAGTTTCTATAATCTAAGGCCCAGCTGATTGATTAATATTGCCATAACAAAGCTACTGTATAACTCATCAGAAAGACCGCAGCTGCTCAGAATTATAGCGTAGCATTGTGCTCATAATCTGCATTATATTAGACTTTACAGAAATGCATAAGCACTCTTTATTTAAGTTCCTTGGAGAACATGAATGACTAATGTTCCTTATCTCTTTCTCATTCCAGGTGAGCCCGGCCAGCTTGTTGGCAGGATCATTCAGAATGACCCTCTACGTAGGTTTGATGGCTACGTCAGCCAAACAGCAACCAGCAAGAAGATTGCTCATAGCGTATTTAAGAAAGGAGATAGTGCCTATCTTTCAGGTTAGAGCACTTACACACACATACTGAGCAGTGCATCATATGTCATTGTGACTGATGAGCTGAATGTTGAATCGATTCCTTCTCACCAGGTGATGTGTTGATCATGGATAAGTACGGCCACATGTACTTTAAGGACCGAACAGGAGACACTTTCCGCTGGAAAGGAGAGAATGTCTCAACAACCGAGGTGGAAGGAACTCTAAGCAGACTCTTAGACATGAAGGATGTAGTTGTTTATGGAGTGGAAGTACCAGGTAACATCTCAGCCTGACCTGGTCAATTACAGATATATTGGATGTTATATGAAACTTTTTTTTTTAACGGAAAAGGATGCTTAGAGTGATTTAGAAATGGTGTATTTACTTAGTTTATACTGGAACTGTAGTTCTGACTCCATTGTTTGCAGAACTCTCAGCACTGTCCGGGGAACATGTAGTAGATGAACTACAGTGGAGGAGATGGTTTTGTGGAGTCGAGCAATGTCTTCACGTTAAGTTGCTAACTAGTTTGCTGAGAAGTAATAAACAATGGATGCAGTATTTTTCTTTTCCACTATAACATATGATATCATTCAGTCAAGCTTCTGAAATTCTTTTGTGAAAATCCTAATTTTGATTAGGTGTTGTTGCCTCAAACATGCACCAATTCCTTCTTATTCTGTGTACAAAATGTTAAAATGAGGTCTTTTGTACCCTCACACCTTTGTGACAAATCTCCCCCAAAAAAATCAAATTTAAGTTAGAGAAAATTCAGGCCATTTGTTTTTTGAATTGTCTGCCCAGGATATTAATCATTAGAGGTTTATTTCTAACATATTTATTTAAATGTGTAAATGTTTATTTTTAAGTATTATCTCACTTTTTAAATGAAGTCTCCCATTAAAATCAAGGCTAACTCACAGATTCATTAGAGCATATGTGTGCAGTCACTCTAATAAGGTTATTTTCCCCAAAAGCAAAACAATACACCAGTCTAATACAATTGTTGAGATTTGAAAGACATGCTGACAACACAGCAAAAACACAAATGTATAAACTTGCTAATGTTCAAAGAGCACATTAATTTTGTCTAGGTGTTTATGACTGCCTCATCTACTGTATGAAACTGAAGCTTGTCTGGTGCTACATGAAGGGGAGAAATACAAGTGGGATACTGTGTAAAGACATAACAAAGGTTCCACACTAAGACTCTTGGCCTCGTTGCACAAACATGACCTGACCGTAAACCTCAGCAGGCACTATAATTCCTCCTCTGACCTTCCTGCTTCCGTGTGCACAGGAGCAGAAGGAAAGGCTGGAATGGCAGCCATCGCCGATCCGTCTCACTCCACTGACCTGGAGAAGTTTGTGAAAGACATGGAGAAGGCTCTCCCTCCATATGCTAGACCAGTTTTCCTCCGCTTCCTCCCAGAGGTCAACAAGACGGGTAAAATGCTCTTTTCACTTGTCTTGCCGTTTAATCTTTAACCAGATGCTGATATTTTGCAAACACAAGGACACACATTTCTTTGTTTGCCCTGCAGAATATTTCAGTTGCTTTTGAAGTACCACTGAGCCTTAAACCTTCTTAGCTACTCTCAAAGTATTCCGAGTTAATACAGTTTTTTTTTTAACCTACTTTTGGTCTTCAACGCAGGAATCAGATTACTATTGAAATGCATGTTGTTTATAATCTAATCTCTTCCTTCCAGCAGATTTTTGATCGCTTTCAGTCCAAGCAACACAATTACTGAGGAATATGAATATTTCTTTGCTTTGCTTTAAATGTTTTTCCTCACCACATAACTCCATTTGTTTTTCAATACTTTTAATACTTCTAGTTTTGCTCTACAACGTAGAAGAGAGTAGGTGCATCTAAACTTTCGATGGTATTTTAGATTCATAAAAAGTAAATGCATGCTTTTTTATTATTATTATTACAAATTCAGTGCAGAAGATTCCAGAATAAAAAAAACTTGCTAATGGCAGCACTTTGGGAAAAAATTGTTGCATTGTTTGGCAAATTAATATGTCTATGCATTCTCTTTGTGTGTCTCTCCCAGGAACGTTTAAGTTTCAGAAGACGGAGTTCCGTCGGGATGGCTTTGATCCCAGTGCAGTGTCAGACAGACTGTACTTCCTGGACTCCAGCAAAGGGCGCTACATGCAGCTGGATGAGGAGCTGTACCGCTCCATACTGTCAGGGAAAAACAAATTGTGATGACCAGGCTGACCACTACAGCAACCCACACACACATACATACATACACACGCACACATGCCAACCCACACGCACAAATACAGAAGACAGTGTGTGAGACCAGAATAGAAGATTTTGTCCCCATATTCACAAATACACAAAGAAGTAATAGCCATACACAGGCCTGCACACACACACATAAATGTATTCCCAGAACCACTTTGCTCTTTAACATCCCTAACAGACCGATGCATGTCACGCTCAAAAAACACACACTCTACTCTGCCCATCCCTCTGGAATTCTCCTCAGCAACTTCTCTCGCTACCTCAGCAAACAAAGAGAGAGGCACAAACCCAGAAACCAGGTCTATTTGGTAACTTGAAGCCACCCTTCATGACCACATGCTCCCTGCCCCATCAACAGTTCTCATACACTCCCACCTGTCAACGCTGGTCCATTAAAACACGTGTTATTGCTGGCGAGGAGGAGGAGGAGGAGTAGAACAGACTGCCTAGCATCCAGGATGCAAAAACTTGACACTCCAGATGAACCCAGACTTTAAAGGATGTTGATGAAGAACCTGGATTCAGTACATTAAATATGTGGGATAAACAGAGGGACCTACATGGACCTAAACTATCACTCTGTTCATTGTTCTGTTAGTGAGATTGTGACAGACTGAAGCCACTGCTGTCGACTTAACCTGCACAATTAAGCCAGTAGTGACAAACCTGTGAGATGGTTACATCTGTCCTCTGTTTCAGGTCAAATTTTATGTAGTGTTTCCTTTAACGCTCAGCTCCCATCTTTTCTTTTTCAAATCCAAAGGCTTTCTTTTGTTCTTTCTTTCTTTTCTTTTCTTTTTTTTTAAAGGGATTAACATATTTGACCTGTAACACACAGGAGTAAAAACAAAACAAGTCCAGTGGTTGAAGGTGTGAATTGGGCTCCAGCATTTGCAGTGCAATAATTAGCCACATGAGAGATGAAGAAAAAAAAAAATAAAGCTTTGCATTTAAATGTCTGAAGTACACCAAATATATTTAAGTTGTAGCTTCTACATATTTAAGAAAAGACAGACATTTCAATAATTTATATTGTAAAAGTGTTTCTGTTTTTTTGTTGTTCTGCTTTATGTGTATCCAAATCTGTGCTTCATAGGCTGGTGGAGTCCTCCTTCTATCAGCTGCTAAAACACAAAGTCATGTATTCAGACTGATTCAACCCTGGGCTAAATACATAAACAGGACTTGTTCACATGCTGAGCTTGAGTGCAGTATTGCTGTGTGGCTGTATTGTGCAGGTTTTGTCCTTAAAGGGAGACATTGCCTATCTTAAAGTCTGCATATGTTCTTTTAAATTATATGAATTCAGCTTAGGTGGCAAAAGCACCTGATCGGCACGGAGTTCATCTGTTAATAAAAGGGATGTTCTGCGCCAGTTTCGGGAACTCTGAATGATCCAAAGATTCAAAGGCGGGAAGCAGGAATTTGAACTGGAAGGAATGCATCAAAATAGAGGAGTAGAAGAAGAGACAATATGCTTTGTCATTAATGTTATTGTCTGTTGTTTGCAGTAGATGTTCTCAGAGGTTGTAGCAGCATGAATGAGCATCATCAACCACAAGCAGAGCACTGTGCCTTACTGTGAGTTCACCTCCCAGAATCACAGGCCCTGGCCCACACGCCTCCTTTTGTTGGACTTCATCTTTCACTCTCTGTGAGTGTCCAGCTTCCATGATCTCATTTTGTCTGTCTCCAAATTCCCTAATGTACTATCCGTGCAAATATGGCCCAAATCACAGGAGCTCTGAATATTATACTGAAAGTCACTTGATAACTATCCGTGGCAGCCAATGGACCGGCATCTTTATCCTGCCAGGTGCAGGAAGTGTTCGTGTTTGTCTTGGTGGGCGGGGGTCCAATTTTCCAGTGAAACATTTTTAACTACCAAACCATACTTTTTTTCTTTTGAAACTCTTCTGGTCATTTAGTCCTAACAGGAACTTTAACTTGACTTCTAGCAGTTTTATTTGCTTTGTATTTGTTTCTTGGGCTGTCATGTAGAGATGTGTGTTTCCCTTTTTGCTCAGCACCTTTACTTTAAGCCTTTATTTTATTTCTGCCGCCCACCCCATTCCTTTCCCTTCATTCCTACTGTCTGACTCTCATCCTTCATCTTATCCATTTCTGTCAGGTACTGAGGCTCATTTCCTGCCATGTCTGCTTCATCTCATGATTGATTCAGATAATGGTTAAAGTAATTGAATAGATATATTTCCTAATTGGAATTTATTAATTGTTTAATTTAGTTGACGTTTGAGATGGTTCAGGAGGTCTGACATGTTGTTCCAAGCACACACACACAAAACCATTTTCAAGGATCTTTTACCGATGTTTGTAGTCTGCCATTACCCTGTGTGTGTGTGTGTGTGTGTGTGTGTGTGTGTGTGTGTGTGTGTGTGTGTGTGTGTGTGTGTGTGTGTTGTTGTTTTGTTTTTTTTTCCTTCCATTGCAACTGACCACATCCTAAGTTGCCTATAATACAGCAAGTTATTATTTTATTGTAGCAACATTTAGGCTACATTTTCTTTTTTGTGTGTGTTGTTTTGTTTTTTTGTCGACAGACTATGTTTAAACATCTTTTCTTGGTTTATGCATTGCACTGACTGACGCAGTTGACCTTGATGGTTGCAGTCTGCTGACAGTGACTGTCAACGCTGCTCTCTTGTGTGATTTCCCTGTTTTGGGGGAACAAAACAACAAAAACAAAGCCGTTCGACAGAGATTTGTTGCTGCTTCCTCTGTCTCTCTCTTTAACTTGTATTTATTCTTTAATGATGAGTGTGAAATGTTCTCATGAATGTCTAAAAAAGAAAATGGGTGAGTGGTGATGATGAAAATAAGTAAAGTGTGATTTGTGTATCCAAAGGGAACTCGGTTTGGCTGTTATGATGCTTCTAACTGAGGGTTGCGTTTGTCGACCCTGACCACCAGGGGGCGTGTGATTAAACAGCCCCGCAAAGAACACTCTGAAGAGGATGTTTCCATTATTTTTAATGAGTTAAATTATTATTTTTTTTTGAAGAACTGTTAATTGTACTTTGATTGTTTTACTGCTACACGTGTTTGCTTTTTGTGTTGTTTGTGTGAAATCATAGCTTTTTGTGGTTTTGGTATAAAAAGAGGATTCTTGCATTTTGAAAGACAATCGAATGACTGTTTTTGCTTTACTAGACATGAGCTTTTTTTTTTTTTTTCTTTCAGGGAAACACTGGTTTTATATGTTTACTCAGAGCTTTTTTTGTGATGTCCAAATGATTAAGTATTGGCAGTCAGAAGCTACACTATACAATAATGGCTATAAAAACTGTAGATTTGAAATCACACACGATACACATTAAAGTTCATCATTTGTTTAACAAATTTAAAACTGATTCACATGTTTCGTTCAGCATGTCATTAAAATGACTAGACTGAGTAACCAAGATACCTTTTCTCATACCACCTGAATACATTCATATTATTATTGCACAGATCAGCTTTAACATGAGTCCCTAACACACTCAGATGTGGACATTGCTGTAACTATTCAGCTTCTGTCATTACAGAGAAATCGACTGAAAACTTCTAAAGTGGCCAAATTTGGTGAGTGAGCCTCAAAGGCTTCAAACTGTCACCACAATGAGATCAGTCGATGTAAATCACTCCACATACAAATGATGGTTCACCTCTTAAGGCACAGTGAAGTTTGACTGAGTGGTGATCGCACAGCCTGGCTGTTTTATGTATAACACATCTGTGTTTGTTGCACCTTTTATTTGTCTTTTCTCCCTGTCACGATTCAAACACATCTGCCTACATGTGTGGAAAAAGTTTTTTTTTTTTTTTTTAATATATAATTTTGTTGTCTCACTGCACAGCAGCTCTGAGCACGTGAATTTTAGAGGAGGTCTGTGAGGTGAGCTGCGTGCGTGTGAGACACACTGATGTCCTCTTGTCCACTGAAGGCTCGTTGTATACATCGTGCATTTCAAGAAAATTAGATAAAAGCAGAGCTGCGAATGGAAACTCATTATTAATAAAACAATTTAAATTCTTCACTTGGACTGTGATTGCAATGCCAGTTTTTTTTTTTGTTTTTTTTTTTCCTGACGATGCAGATTGAAGAGCTTAAACCTGAACTCTGAACACTAACAGTGAGGGTGCGTTTTTATCACTGCACCAAATGTTGGGTTAAGCAGTTCACTTCAGGTCTACTGGCCTTCCTTTAAAATTAAAGCAATGTCAAGGTGATTTTTTTTTTTTTTTAAGAAAGAAAAATATCCAACAGCTTTACATAAGATCTGATGTAATTTTCACATGCATGTATTTATCAAAGCACTGTTTAAATGTCCATTTTTCAGAGAGGAGCTCTGCTTACCAAAACTTTCCTGCACCGTGCTGGAATCTGACACGTCTGCTGAATCAAACTGATCTGCAAGCTTTGCAGATCTTTTTTTTTTTTTTCCCTTCTTCAATAATTTATAGCATTTTGTCCAGGAATTGTGCATTAATTTAGACCCATGACTCCACTAAAAAGCTTTCAAATGACTGTGGGCTCCACAAACACACCAAATGTGCACTTCGTGGATGAGCGGATTTGGGGTGGAAAACTTGACTGGCCTGCACAGAGTCCTGACCTCAACCTGACAGCACACCTTTGGAATGAATCAGAGCAGAGACTGCGAGCCAGCCCTTCTCATCCAACATCAGTGCCTTACCTCACAAACAAGCTTCTGGAAGAATGGTCAAAACTTCCCATAAACACATTCCTAACCCCTGTGGAAAGCCTTCCCAGAAGAGTTGAAGCTGTTACAGTAACAAAGGGTGCCGTGCCATCATTTTAAACCCTTTGGATTAAGATTAGTCAAGTTCATATGTGTGTGAAGGCAGATGAGCAAATACTTTCTGCAACATAGTGTAAGTGTGTCCTATTTGCAAAGTGCACAATCCCCATTTCAGTTGAACAGTAACCATCTTTTAAATCTTTTGTTGTAGCTGTTGAAAACTTTTTTTAAACCTCTATTTTCTGTGATATTTTGAATAATAAATTACACCAATTAAGTTCCTAAAAGGACAGGCGCTTTGGAAGAAATCGCTTTCCGTTATTTCTTAAGAACGTATTGACACTGAAATAAGTACCAAGAGTTTCAAAATCTGTGACATTTCTTTTAACTGCAGCACATGCAGGAGTTTCTTGTAGTGACACGAGTGATAATGATGACCAACCCTGCTGTTGTGCAAACTTGTCCTTTGACATGCAAATATGGGTTCAACTGAAGCCAGCAGCGACCACAGTGTTCTTCTATAACAAAATGATACTGGAAGCCACCGCTTGGCCATCAGCGCTGAGAAACAGAAGTTACTGATCTCTCGTGGCTTGTTACTGTATCTCAGCATGGGACCAGATCATCTGAAATCACCTCGTCTTTGCTTTTGTGGACAGCGCATGAATCTCAGCTGATTCCAGTGAACCACAAGCACGATACATTCCTGAACCTATAAAGCGTCTCTATCTGTGGCTGTTTTTCAAAGTTTTCACATTTTCAACACTTGGCTACTGTTCCCTGAACCTTGTCAGTGATTGGCTGACAACCAGGTGGGTGGATCAGCAGAGGGGGGGGGAAGCAAACATCACCGCAGGCTTTGCCACTCTGTACCTGCCTTTTGGCTGCACATTTCACTCAAGGCTCAGGGCAGACACTCACCTCTCCGCTTCCCTTCTTCAGCCATGACGATGACTGTCGCCATGGTGATGCTGTGCACAATGATGGTACATGCAAATGTGAAGCCGCAGAAAGATTTTAACCCGCAGAAGGTAGGATGGAGGGTGATTGGGGTTTTTTTGTTGTCGTTGTTGTTTGTATTTTTGTAAGCAGTCTTTCTTTAAAAGATAAACAGTTGCTCTTGTTTTTTTTTTATTGCATAACACCATCTACTGTGCAGTGATGAGTTTATCTGTGTGGATAGTTTGCAAACAGTTAATCAGTTGCTAACTTAGAACAAGACAGCTGTCATCATTAATACATTTGTAACTAGGTTTTGCTCTTAGTATGAAGAAAACCTAAAAAGTTTTATATAAAAATAAATAAAATATTTATTAAATAGAAAGTAAGCACTGATTGTCTGATATTTCCCACCTGGATTTTTAAAAATGTAATAAAGGTTTATGTTTTGGTTTTTAATATGTAGACTTTTGTCTGACCCATAAGAATGAAAGCTGACACTTTTGCATCTTTGTCATGCAACATAGTTATTGTCTTTAAGTATAAATCAAGTAAACATCATTTTACATGGAAGCGGCATATACGCTTTAATAAATGTAAAACATTTACTGCAGTATAAAATCCACTTGGATTTTAAAGGAGCTGCAGATCAGTATGGATGCCATGTTTTACACAAGTGTTTGCTTTACTCAAGCTATGATGAAACTATGTGAGCCGCACCGTTTCACTTGGACACATGTTCCTTCATTAGGATAAACACAGGCACTGTATTTTATTTTGAGCCAATCCCACACAGCCCACTTTGCTTCCTTAAATACTTAGTGCACCAATTACACAACTAAGAATAGTGCCAACACATGAAAATACAGAGCCTGATTGTTTCAGGAAAATAGTTATTTTTATTTAAATCATGAAACTATGTACATAAAACTTTTTTTTTTTTTTTTTATTTGCATCCCTCAGTGAGTTTGTGACCATGACAGACAGGTCACATGTACCCTGTGCATGACTGCTCAGTCAATAAATGTCCAATAAACTGTGTGCTGTTTTTGTTTGTTTTTGTGTGTGTGTGTTTAGTTTGCAGGGAAATGGTATCGCGTGGGGCTCGCCTATGACTCTCCGAGTTTTGTCCCCTACAGAAGCCAAATTAAGGCCTCAGTGGGCATCGTCACACCGCTGCCAAACGGCAATGTTAATCTCACAATGTGGGAGGCAACGTGAGTCTGTGTGTGTGCGCATGTAGGGGTGACATGGGATCACGGTTGAAATACGTGGACACGAAGAGACAATACACTCAGAGAAAGCTGTGAGAATTCTGTGTAGCATAGATGGTGGTAGAACTTTAATTAAAACCTTATTTTGGGGTAAAGTCAGGAAACTTTTAAAGTTCCTTGAATCAGATTTGACTGATGAGTCTGCACGTGCAGTTTTTATGTCCCAGTCACCACTGAAGTTAAAGTTAATGCACATAATATGTCAAAACAGCAGCCCAAAATATGAGCAAAAAAGGTGTTACAGGAGGGCTGTTGAGTGGTGACCTTCATCTAAAGGGACTTCAGTATTGTACTGGACATGTTTTAATGAATGACTGACAACAAAACTATCACATATGTTCCAGTCAAGGAAAAGAGACAAACAGGCAGAGGAATAAACTTTTTTTTTTTTCTGTGTTCTTCAGACCTTTTGGCTGTCAGAGTCAAAAGTACCAGTATGAGAGGACCAGCGTACCTGGACAGTTCACCTACTTCAGCACACGTGAGTCTTTTCTAGTTTAACTCAGAAAAATATCAAATCCAAAGACAAATGACTTTTTTTCATGATAAAATAAAGACTTGACTGGTGCTCACAGCAGCAGTTTACATTCAGGATCAGCAAACAACCACAGTGATCACAAGGATGAAACCATGCTGCTCAGGCACATGTGACAAAGTAATGACACTGAGTCAGAACAGGAAACAAAAGCAGAATAAACACAGAAATATACTGTCCTTTTTTTCTGTCTTTTCTAATACAATAAAGATGTGTTTTAAGGATTTTACAGTTTGTTTGTTGTTATGAAACTTTTGTCTCTGGAGCTTGAAAAAGGCCGACTGGGTATCCAGTAGAGACTGCTATGACCTGGATCAAGTTACACAGACATATTTAACTTTTGGCATTTTCAGTAACATATGCACATTATAAAAAAAATCTAAATATCCTTTACACATTATGGAGGTACCACACACACAGCACAATTTGCATTAGTGCACCGTTCTTTCATCTAAATTGTATTTATTCCATCGGTCAATCAGAAGTGCTCACCCCTCCCTTCTGTGCTGTGTTTTCTTTCAGGCCATAACATGGTGAAGGACATCACAGTGGTGGAAACAAACTACACTGACTATGCTGTGGTCCTTAAGCACAAGGTTTTCAACAGAGAATACACACAGGTGGCACTTTATGGTGAGACACACTCACAGATGCATCTGAACATGTGAGCCATTGCAGTTCTGTCTCCTGTACGCTACATGTGTGTTTCTGCGCGTGCCTGCAGGTCGTGCTCTGAGCGTCAGGCCTGAGGTCATACAGAAGTTTAAAGCCTTTACTTTGTCTCGCGGCTTACCCAGAGAGTCTGTGGTGATTCCACCTCCAGCAGGTGAAGAGCGCAGGGGGACCACCTCCACACATACACATACTATATATCCATGTACACACATGATGAAGAAAGTTTAGCATCATTTGCGTCTGTATGTTTTCTTGTCAACAGAGAATTGTGCACCATCAAGATCTACACGTTAGGTAAGGCAATTTATATTTATATATATCAAAAACTATAGGAGGTTATTTTAAATATGGGTGCGTGTCCAACTAGGGCAAAATCACTTCTGTTTCTCCCTCTAGGTTCCCTGCTGTGCCTGCGATGAAAGTGGCAGCATGTATTCTGGTGTGCTGTTCCAGCTCTGTGTCTGAGCCCAGTTTCTGAAAGTATTCATGTATCATAAAGTATTATTAAAAAAAAGACACTTTATTTCAGCAAACATGATGCTGACTGCAAATTGCGCGAGTAGCAGATATTGCTGATTGCATTCATCTTATACATCACATCAGCTTCAATTATGTAGTGTTTCCCATTATTTTCATAGTTCTTAGATGTTAACGTAGTTAAATAAACATTAATCTCCAGGCTTCCATTGATGATTTGAGTTTTATTGAATTATGGTTGCATGTAAAGCATGTTAGCATGTGATTCTGTGCTTTATTCTGTCATTTACATGGTCATCACCTGACAGTGACCTTTAACAGTTGTAATTTTAGAGATATACTCATTAATGTATCAATAAATCTATTTTAATTACATCCCGTGCATTTTTTTTTCTGAAACAGGTGATTCTAGTTGATTATTTCATCTTTTGCAACTTACAGATTTATTTTGATACAAATACTTCACCAGTTTTGTATAAAGTATCAATACATAGTTTCACACTGAAGAGACAAACACAGATGTCGACTGCTTCTCCCACGTAAACTTGAACCTAATGAGCTGTACACTTTCACAGTGTTGACATTGTTAAATAAACATCCAGACTGGGTGCAAATGTATGTGTGAGTAGATTATGCAGTTTCTGTTGTATCTATGGCTCACAGCAAGTGGTCGAAAGGTTGCCAAAAGCAAGTGTTTTGCCACATGAACACCAGATGGCAGATATCCCCACACACCCATATGTAATACATGATTTATAATGCAGAAATCATGACACCCTGTAAAATGAGATTAAAAGAGCTATGAACGGACATTTATGAGTGTGGTAATATCAAAAAGTCTCTGAAGCAGCTACTAATGCTGCACTTCCCCACTATTCATCTGTTAAAGACTAACTTATATTGATCAGTTGTTTGTTTTAGCATCAAACTCTGAACTCCAGCAATTCATTTCTGATTATTTGGCTCAATAAACACACAATGACACGCACACACTTCTGTGCACAGACACACTGAACCAGATAAAGAGATCATCAGAACTTTACTCTTTAAGTTGTGTGTTTTCTTGGTAGTGTAGTGAGAGGGGATTGACAAAAGCCACATACGCAGGGTATCAGTTTGACCCAGAAAGGCAGCAGGGAAGTTTCTGAGAGGAGGCAGAGAGAGACACGTTAAACAGGCAAGCTAACGATATGCAGGGAGCAGTGAATCTGGGGTCTGTACTGTTCATGGGGTGGACTGTCTTGATCCTCCAGGTGTCCCATGTGCAGCCACAAAATCTCACACAGGAGAATTTTGATCTGGAGCAGGTGAGTGGAAAAAATAGAGTGTTTTTTATTTTCCTTTTCTATATTATTAAAATGATTTCAGCAGTCCACCTGTCTTTTCTGGCAACATATTTGTTGCCTGTTTGGTGGAGACTATCACTAATACTCCATTTTAGTAGCAAAGATTTAACATCTTCAGGTTAACAGTAATTTGTGAGACTGTTGTTTGCTTATTGCTGCACATCAATCCACATGCAAATGTTTTAATGTACAGTAATAAGTCTGGTCACACCACGCCTTGTCTACGGCAAAGCAACCTTGGCAGGAATTCCTGACAAACTTCAGCTTATCCACAATGCTGCAAAGTCAACTGAACATGTCACACCCCTGCTGATTCATCTACACTGACTCACTGTACTGCCCTGCATAACTCACTGATCTCCAAAATTACACACCCCTCCTGCTCCCTGTGGTCTCCATCAGCAGGTCTATTTGCAGCACTCCTCATTAAACTCAGAACTATGGGTGATGTAAGGTGGCCTTGTGTGTCATGAAAGTATGTCTGTGTTCCTTGCAGTTTATGGGGAAGTGGTATGAGGTGGCAGTGGTGTCTACATGCCCTCATTATATGCAGCGCAAGAGGGGAAACCCTGTGACTGTTGTGCTGGAGCTGAAACATGTTGCTTCTGAGGGCAACTTCACAATGACAGCTTCTGCTCTCAGGTCAAATTCATATGCATGCTGCTGCCCATACAGCAGATGAGTATGTTGCACCCAGCATAACATTTGATGTGTTTGTGTGTCTGCATATAGGAATGGGTTGTGTACAGATACGTCAACAGATTATAGTTTGACTAACACTCCAGGGCGATTCTTCTACCATGCAGCAAGTACGTTTTCCTGCATTCCTACTTATACAGTACTGTACATCCTTTCTGTGCCTTATGTAGTGCAATAAAAAAGTTCAGAAGCTTTGGTGCATTTGCATTTTATTTTTTGCAGGGCTCGGAGCAGATGTTGATGCCTTTGTGCTTCATACCAATTATGATGAATATGCTGTCATTTTTCTGCTGAGCACAGAGAAACCATCGGGAAATAAAACCACCATAGTCAAGCTTTACAGTGAGAGACCACTCTGGAACCTTCTGCTATTTTGCCTTTCTTATATATATATATATATATATATATATATATATATATATATATATGTCTTGATTTTTAATGATACATTTCTTTGGATCCAACTTAAAACAATAGACAGGTCCTTTAATTTATCAACCAATATCCATTAAATGTAACAAATGCGTTCCAACATTTATAATAAGCTAATATTAGGCTTCATATTCCCAAAGCCTACTTGCAAAGACTTGAAATCTTATTAAAATCCACTGCTTATTTGAAACTATAATGATGCTTTAAAATATATGATAAAAATGTGACAGTTTTATGAATTTGATATCACATTTTAAATGCGCTAATACTAACACTTCCTTTCTGAGTCATTAAAGTATTTAACAGAGCAAGAGCAATATATGTTATAATAAGAAATAATAGTAAAGACATTCTCTCCTTATCAGGTCGGACTGTGGAAGCAAGTCTTGCTGTGATGGATCACTTTAAAACACTGGTCAGACAACGTGGAATGAGCGAAGATGCTGTCATCGTGAATCAGTACAAAGGTACACACATTCCCTGAGGACTGCTTATGATAATTCTTACACTTGGCATCTCCATCTTCAACACACTTTGTTCAGTAGCTCCACTACTCCTTCTCCATTTTTTTTTTGTAATCATATTAGGTCTCACTACTGACTACATACAATGTTGTGTTTTACCGCTTCTTGATTTCTTAGTTTTTTCCATATTTGCCACATGTTTCAGATCATCAAACAAATTTTGATTTATGAGACAAAGGTAAGCTGAGTAAATACAAAATGCAGTTTTTAAATTATGAGTTCGTTAATTAAGTGGAAAACCTATCCAAACCTACCTGGCAATATGTGAAAAACTAATTTCCCCCTAAACCTAATAATTGGTTGTGCCAAGTAAATGGTTGCAAGAACTGGCAACGAGTCTTTCACATCACTGTGGATGAATTTTGGCCCACTCTTCTTTGCAGAATTGTTTTAGTTCGGCAACACTGGAGGCTTACCAGCATGAACAGTCTGTTTAAGGTCATGCCAAAACATCTCAATCAGATTTAAGTCCAAACTTTGACCCAACCACTCCAAAACCTTCATTTTTGTTTTTTTTGAGCAATTCAGAGATGGACTTGCTGAACTTTCCGATCATTGTCCTGCTGCATAACCCAAGCATACCTGAGCTTCAGGGCGGGAACTGATGGAACCATGAATTCTGCTCTCTACCAGAAAATCCTGAAGGAGAATGTCCGTCCATCAGTAACAAGTTATTCCAGTCCTGAAGCAGCAAAGCAGCACCAGACTGTCACATTACCACCACCATGTTTAACTGTTGGTATGATGTTCTTTTTATGAAATGCTGTTAGTTTTACACCAGATGTAACAGGACTCGAATCCTCCAAAAAGTTCAAATTATGTTTCATCAGTCCACAGAATATTTTCCCAAAATTTTTGGGGATCATCAAGATGTTTTTTAGCAAATGTGAGATGAGTCTTTGTGTTCTTTTTGGTCAGCAGTGGTTTTCTCCTTGGAGCTCTCCCGTGGATGCGATTTTGCCCAGTCTCTTTCTTTTTGTTGAATCATGAACTCTGACCTTAACTGAGGCGAGTGAGGCCTGCAGTTCTTTAGATGTTGTTCTGGGTTCTATTGTGACCTTCAGGATGAGTCATCGATGTGCTCCTGGAGTAATTTTGGTCTTCCACTGTTCCACGATTTCTCCATTTGTGGATAATGGTTTAAATGATTTCTCGATTCAGCAGGTCTGACGGTAATCGGGCCTGGGTGCGTCTGGTGAAATTAAACTCCACTTTCCCAAAAATGTGGTTAATCACAGTTAAATTATGATGTAGAGGGGACAATTACTTTTTCACACAGGGCCTGGTAGGATTTGATAGCTCTTTTCCCTTAATTCATGAAACCATAATTTAAAAACTGCACTTTGTATTTAATTGGGTTATGTTTGTCTTAACTGGTTTGTTAAAATTTGTTTGACACTCTGGAGCGTGTAAGTGTGACAAATGTGTGAAAAACTAAGAAATGAGGAAATACTTTTTCATGGCACTGTTAAATGCAATGTCAGTGGTTTATCGTCATTACAAAGAAGTGTAGCTGTTGGATTTCTAAAAAACTAACACAGCACTTAGGCTTGACCATCTTACCTCGGTGTGTTATTCCAGGTGATCTTTGTTAAAGATGGCTGCAAAACTGACAGTCATTCAGATTTCTGTCTTGAATAAAAATGGTGGTTTGCTGAGCAATCTCATGTGTACATTCATACAGTGACAAGTGCAAAAATGGTGCAGTCCCCCTTTGCAATTTTCATATTTTGAAAAGCCATCAAGAGGAACTGATGGTGCAGCTACATTTGACACCCTTATTGTAGCATTTTCACTCCCATATGTAACTTTGTGTTCATTGTTGTTTTTTATGTACAGTATGTTTGTGTTTTGCAAGTTTTTTTTTTATCTGCATTTTGAACTGCAAACTAAAAAATCAAAACCAAAAAAATCTCTACACTTTGTCTTCACAGGTGAGTGTGTTCCAGGTGAACAGAAGACAGAGCCACCTACTCAGGTACATGCTTCACACTGCAACGAGCTGAAACCCCAGATTTATAAGTGATTAGTCTCCAGTGGTGATATTTTGTGTGTCATTATTTCAGGTTTTTGTTCCCAAGAGGTCAAAAAGAAATGCGGCGCCTTGTAAGATTCATCCCTGAGAAGACTTCACTGAGAGGGAAACTGATCAAACCATCTCAGCTTTGTGTCTTTAACTTTGTCATTTCTGCCTCCTCCAGCTCAGCCTCTCAGCTTTTTGTTAATGCCACTGTCCCAAAACCACACATCACAGCAGGACTCGCTACCGTCTTGTAAATCTTCCCTTTCACTCTTGCTGCTTTCCTTCTGTCACAAATTACCCCAACGCTCATCTCCACCCGCTCCACCATACCTGCATTCATGTCTTCACCTCTTTTGTGCGCTGTCCATTGTTTTGAATAGTTGACCCCAGGTATTTCAACTATGTGTGTATTAATAATAAATATAAATATAAGAAACATATGAAGGGTGTTTTTGTCCAATTTGATCCTTTTAATAAATATTTATTTACAAGTGTAACATCTAAAGTAAAGAATCATCACAAAAAAACAATCACGTTGTCATGCTGTATAAGCACAGTCAATGAAATTTTAATGTATAGAAGTGTCTTTGAAGCCTAAAGTTTTTCTGAGTTGATTTGGATCTTTAGACTATGTAATAAAACCCAGAGATCATATCTTATACTGCAAGGTTTTAAATACAGTTGATACATGCTCTGAAGCTCAGATGGTTTTTAAATGTGTGAAATAAGCTTAAAACAAAAAAAAAAATTAACTTAAGAATTTAACTTTGAAGCCTCCCTCAAAGCCTCATCAGCTGTTATATTCTGAATGGTATGAATATTCATTTAGTTTTGTTTGTTTTTTAAAAATTACTTTAAAAAAAAGTGCGAAGTGCCAGCTTTTGTTATTTGTTATTTTGTTACTTGACATAATTATGTCATTATGATAAGTTATTTTTTATTTATGTGGGTATAGTACACATGTAGGTTTCATTTCATTGTTTAGTAAAATTTGTTTAAATGTTTAGTAATAAATATCAAGTGAAAAAAGTTTTTAATCACAAGTTTATTTTGTTTTCCAAAAAATGAGAAACAGTTTTAAATGGCTCTATATAACATTATTATCACTTTAACCTTCAGATCAGTTTATTGACCCTGACAGAGAGGTCAGAGGTCAAATGTGACATTTTAACTCTTTATATGGTACTCTTTATACGTTAACAACACACACCACACTTTTAGGAATCCTAGTTTCTAAGTTGTAAGGCTTTTTTGACGATTTTCAACCAATAAATGAAACGACTTTGAAGATGTTGATTTATGTGAGCCAGATTTTAATGGGTTATTAACATGACCCCACTCTACGCCCCTACAAAGTTTTTTTTTTATTAGAATTCATCCAAAACTTTTAAATCTATCATGTTTGCAGACAACATGACAACATGCGAGAATGACTCGCACGCAAACACCACCAAAAACAGCAGAGGTAATAATGAGACAATGCTGTTTGAGTCAAAAGCACTGAAAGCATGGGATGTGTGATAAAATATCTCATGCACCAATGTTGTCTGTATGAAACCACTGCCCCAAGGACTAGTTTCTGCACCACTCCCTCAGCGGTGAGAAACAGAATCCTGCACGCTTGTGGAGATGGTGAGCAATTAGCAGTGCAGTCACTGTGAAACACATTATAGAGGTACTACACCTGACTGTCTGATTCGAAGAAAGGGTCAGACTACTGTGGTACAGACTTCACAGCACACCTACTTTACTGCATCCCCCACCCTCCTTTACCTTATAAATTTACCCTAACCTGCTCTTAACATCATGTCTTCACCTTAAAACCTTATAATTTGCACAGTCTGGCTGTGTCCTGTAGTAGTCATGTCTTGTGTCTGCAGATGGAATTTTCATGAATCATACATCAGTCAAATCCAACCCCTCAGACATGCAGGTCTGATATGGGATCATATCTGTGATTCTGCATCACCTATTCCAGTCACATCATGTCCTCTTGGCTCCCCAACCTTCTTCTTCTCTCTTACTGCTGTTTAGGTTCCAGTGTGATCCTGATCTGGGATAGTGGTTTGTACATTCACAGATACATACTGCAAGCTTGACCTGCTAACAGCTAATTACGCAATACAAGACTGGAGCAGGATAGAGCTGTAGCCTTCAACTGACTCACCAAGGTAGGTGAGTTAGTTGTTTAACCTGAGCTACAGATCAGGTTAAACTAATATGGATTTGTTACTCATTAGTCTCTCAAATCATGACATGCACTGATTTGTTTACATTGCTGTGGTCAGCTGACACAAGACAAAATACAAAGTGAGATACAGAGAAGCAGAACTTTGCTCTTTTACTTGTTTTTCACTCGGCTGTGGGAGTGAGTACATGAGCGGGACACGGCAAACATAGCCCATAATAGTTCAATACCCTGTCTCCTTTTTAAGAGTGGAGCAGAGGGGGGGGCATTTTGGTGTCTCATACTTAGGGGATATTGTCACCGACGTGTGGACAGACAGGCTGACAGGATGCAGAAAGCAGCAGTTGTGGTTGCCCTCCTGGTCCTGGGGTGGACCTGGAGCCTCGAGGGGCTCCCTGTACTCCCAGACCCTCTTTACCCCACACAGGAAAACTTTGATTTGACCCGGGTAAGTGGTTGAGTCCGCCACTCTGATTATTATTTGTCTGTGATGATATTGTGTATATCCTCCTGAGACCTTATGTCCAAAAAGTTACAAAAAAGTTAAATTGAAAGATACTTTTTTCATTACATATTATACATATTCATTAATTTTGACATGTCTTAAGTGCAAAAAGATAAAAAACTGAGATGCAGACATGCCCTATTCCTGTGTATTTTCATTTCTGTCATTTTATTTGTTACTGCTTACCAAATATCTTGGGGACAAAAACTTTTTTCTTTAAGCTTTCATCCTAAGCAGAAGAACCTTTCAAATGGATGCATGATAATATGCTAGGGGCCTTTTATGATGGAAAGCACAGCTGTTAGAAATCGTTTCAGTTGCACAGTGTAAAGGTCAGGTATGAGTCCACTGAATAGAGATAGATAACTATAACACAGCCAGCCAAAGGTAATATTTATCTTTATCTCTCATTGGAAAAATCCTTTTTAATCCAGCCTAGTGATTGCTTCAAATGGCTTTCATTCTTAGGACTAAAAGGCTGTCTATTACAAGGACTTTTTCATAGTTGAGAAGTATTATTAAAATAAACTCAAGCTTTAAATTGTTTAAGTAAAAGTTGTCTTGTTCCTTTAAATCAGCCATAAAAAACCATATTTAACTATTATTAGAAGGCAGAGCAGGTCATCTACCAAGCAGAAGGTTAGTGGTTTGAATCCCGGCTTCTCCAGTCTGCATGCCAAGATATCCTTGGGCAAGATGCTGAACCCTGAGCTGCTCCTGATGCGTTCATCAGAGTGTGAATGTGTGTGCAAATGTTAGATACAAAGCACTTTAATGTAGAATGAGGCATGTTTTATAAAGTACTTAAAGTGCTCGTGTAGAGTAGAAAAGCACTCTACAAGAACCAGTCTGTTTACCATCACCATAGCAGGTCGTACATATTATTTGTGTGTCATTTTAATGTGTTTAAACATCTTCTTGTCATGTCATTGTCTAAATGAAATCTGTAAGTTTTATGTGTATTAGTGAAATCTTCACTGTGTTATTTTCTTCTGACAGTTTTTGGGAACTTGGCATGATGTTGCCATAGCAACTACATGTCCCTATATGCAGCGTCACAAAACAGACGCAGCCATCGGAAAACTGGTACTGCAGAGAGGTGATAATGAAGGCAAACTCAAGATGACTCGAACTTCACTGAGGTTAGTAAAATGCATGGGTGTGCACGTTTTTCTGGACTGCCAGAAAAAATTAATTACATAAGAAAATGCCATTTTTACAAATAATCTTTTTACAAATAATCTTTTTAAAATCGTGATTTCTCATGTTCCTTTTACTCATCGTAAACATTTCCCCCCTCAGAAGTACTGAAGAAAAAATTCGTTTAATCCAAGTTTATGATAAATCTGCGAAAAACATTTCATTTAGTTACAGATTATTTATGAAATCATAATCAGCTACAACATTATGAGAGTCTGCTGTGGAGGAAGCTATTTCTTCTTCCACAAAAGAAGAACCCCTTCTAAACAGGATGGTTTGATCAACGTGTGTGTGTGTGTGTGTGTGTGTGTGTGTGTGTGTGTGTGTGTGTGTGTGTGTGTGTGTGTGTGTGTAGACGAGGAACATGTAAGGAGATGACTGGGGATTATGAGCTGACCACCACACCAGGACGATTTTTCTACCATGTTGCAAGTATGCCTTTCACTGTCAATGCTGTCCATGAGCTTCATGAGTTTTTGTGAATAGATATGAGATATGCTGAATTTATGACTCTCCCTGTGCGTTCCCTCCCACAGAGTGGGGGGCAGATGTGGATGCATACGTGGTTCATACAAACTACAATGAGTACGCCATAGTAATAATGAACAAACAAAAATCCTCAGGCAATAAGAGCACCTCAGTTAAGCTTTACAGTGAGTAAATGCTTCATATATCTTTTTTTTTTTAACTCATGATTTTCCTATAGATGTAGACCAGTTTATTGAATGCATTAAACTCATCACGCCATTTTAAGGTTTTAATTTTCATGTGTTTTTTTCCAAATTGCTCTTCAGGTCGAACTAAGACTGTGAGAAACACTGTGCTGGATGACTTTAAAGCACTGGTCAAAGGCCAGGGAATGAGTGAAGACAATATTATCATTAAACAGAACAAAGGTACAGCCTACACACACACACACACACACACACACACACACGCACACACAGATTATCACACATGATAACACTTCTAAAATGAAGCATTTGTAGTGATGAAAGCACTGAGAGAAATATGATGATATCTCATTTCATGAGACAGAGGAAGGTGAGCTGCATAGAAACAGAAAACACTCATAGAGCACAATCCTCCTCAAAGATCAATGTCCTATCTTTAAATTTTAAAGAAAGCGGCCCAGATTCACACCCTATTTTGATGGGTCCTTTCTTTGCTCCTCCGCCTCTTCTTTACTCATCCACCTCTTCACCAAATTCCTGAAATTCAGCCAGGTACTTGATGCTTAGTATTGCTGATGGGCAAAAACACACACACACACAAAAAAAAACAGAATGGAACTGATATTCACTCACAGCATCTTAAGAACACTAAAACCGAATTGATTACATTTCAGGCTATAGATTAAATGTATGAATAAATTGCATGATTTCATTTGATCGGCAGGTGACTGTGTTCCCGGAGAGCAGGTGGCAGCACCTACAGCTCAACCTCAGCCTCAGGTATTATAATATGTATTTAACCTGAAATATTTTATGCACATTCTTTAATTGTATTTCCTTTAAAATGCACTCAAGAACATCTGTCATCCTTCGTAGTCAGAAGTTTGAGTTATAGAAGAAAGAAAAGAGTAGCAACTATAAAAACTATTCATGTGAGAGAGTAAATTATAGCTGATATTATTTGTGGTTCAGGCAGCTTTTTTTAATCTCTGACTGAGCCTGTGTGTTTGTGTGATACAGCGTGTGAGGAGAAACGTGGTGCCTTCTTTGGCTCCTTCAGATGTGGAGGGCTCTGGTGATGATACACCTCTGTTCAATGGAACTGGTAAGAGATCCGCTGCTGCAAATGATTAATTGAATATTCACAAATGTTTCAATTATATTGTGCTGATTAAAATCTTAATTAAAATGAATGTGTAGAAGATCAGAACTTCTGATTCTGATGTGTCTTATCCCATGTCCCTCTCTCTCCTTTCCCACAGAGGCCTGTAAAGCAGCACCGGACACAGGACCGTGTTTCGGGCTGCACCAGCGTTACTACTACAACTCCTCCTCGATGAACTGTATGCTCTTCAAGTATGGAGGGTGTTTGGGCAATCAGAACAACTTTGAAAGTGAAAGGGAGTGTTTGCAGAGATGCCGCACTGAGGGTATGAAAAGACATATCAAAGATAACATTTGCAAATGTGCATGGATGTCTGTGCAATGGGACTTCCAAAACATATGTAAAAAGAAGAACTTCTTTCCATCAACTGCACTCTTATTTGCCACCAGCAGCTGTGATTGTATTTAATGAGGCTCCCTGTAACAGCCCTGGAGAAAGAGATTGCAACTAGTTTGCAAAGTACAGTCCTTGTTTTGCTTAAGACTCTGTGGGACACCAAGGATGAATACCGCCTGTATTAAGGTGTGTGTATCTCTTTTGTCACTTCAGCTGTGTGCCGTCTGCCTATGACAGCTTACCCCTGCACCGGGCAGCCCCCTATCTGGGCCTTTGACTCCACTGCAGGTCTGTGTGTGCCCTACAAACAGGGCTTCTGCCAGGCTAACGGCAACAAGTTCTACACCAAGGCAGAGTGTGAAGAGTACTGCGGGGTGATGAAAGATGGTGAGAACATAAAACAACTATAGCAGAACAGAATTATGACAGGATGCAAATTTAAAAAAAAAAAAACATATCTACCTCATAGAAATCCCACAGATTCAGATTCCTTTGCAAAGGCACAAGAGTTTTCAGTCTGTCCACAAAGCCAGTCAAATTAACATTACTGAGAGTTCATTATGCACTACATCAAAAAATGAAAAAACATCAATGTTGCATCTTGCATTTGGTTTCATGTCCCATTACACTCATGTTTCATACCAGGATTTAGTCATGAAAGTGGCTCCTTGCACATGTTTCTCATGCAGTATAATTATAATAATTAAGTGGGAACATCATGTTGTATGAGAAAAATGTGAAAGGGGCCACTTTAATTGGTGTTTGTGCTGGGAAACATAAACATTTATTACAGAAAGGGGCATTTTTCATGCTGGTTGCCATTCCCGTGGGCAAAAACACAGTCAATCACAACTCCTCGAATGTCATCCAGAATTACTGTTGTTGGGCATGATCTTCCTCCTCCTCCTCTTAAATAGTCTTTCTCTGCCTCTCTGATTGTTTGTTGGAATCGAGCTTCACCTCAGCCGATGCCGTACCGCGAACACTGACTCACTAATACATCAGATCATTAGCAACCAGTGTGAAGAATTTTGATTTGTTATTGTTGTGTTAAACTTCTACCAGTATGCAGCACCATGCAAAATTATTTTTTACGAGAATGTACAGTCATGTGAGAAGTTTTCACAGGATTCTATGCAGTCCTGTGAAAAACTTAAGTACACCTTTACTGGTCTGGAGCGTTCCAGCTGTGTGTTAACACAACACCAAAATCTTCCCAGCAAAATTCACCCCAAGGTCAGATTAAATGCTCAAAAAAACCCAAGAGCTACATCTAAGACTCTGCAGTCATCAGTTAGCATGTTATATGTTAAAATTCATGAGGGTACAATTAGAAAAGACAATAAGCCTCTTCCCTCTAAAGAGAACATTGCATCTGGAAAAACCACAAGACTTCTAGTCTTCTTTGGACAGACGAGACCGAAGAGGAGAGGTTTGACCATAACGCACAGCACAGCATTTGGTGAAAGCCAAACAGAAGATAGCAGTACAAACAGCGGTGTCAAGCATGGTGGTGGAGGGATGATGATTTGGGCTTGTTTTGTAACCACGGGACCTGGGCACCTTGCAGTCACTGAGTTGTCCATGAACTCCTCTGTATACCAAAGTATTCTAGGGTCAGATGTGAGGTCATCTCTCTGAAAGTTAGCAGCCTAAACCGAGTCGTGCAGCAGGACCATGATCCCAAGCACAGCAGCACATTTACAGCAGAATGGCTAAAAAAATGTAAAAATCCAAGTGTCAATAAACTGACTGATGAATTTGTCCAAAATTCCTCCACAATAATGTGGGAGGCTGATCAGTCATGCAGAAAACAATTACTTCAAGTTATTGCTGCTAAAGGTGGTTTTACAAGCTCTGAATCATTGGATGTACTTCACATGACTCTATAAGACTTCAAGTTTTGCAAAAAGAGTAAATAAATCTAGGGGAAATGTTTAAGTGTGAGTGACTGAGTCAATATATTATTCAGTATGCAATTTGTTTCAGAGAATTCAGAAAAACTTTAAAGAAAAATATTTCTACTCACTGGAATAACTGCTGGTGTATAATAAATACAAGTTTTATTAGTTCATCCAAATGCTTCAATCTCCAATGTATTTCTGTTTGTTTCGTTTTTTTACAGAAGAGCTCCTCAAACCAAACTGAGTGAGATAAAGACCCACTGCTGCTCATTCAACATAAACACAAACCAGCACAGTAATGAAATATGATTTTGTCTCAGCAGTATTGTCATATCACAGCAGCTCACCAATAAAAAAAAAAGTCAATACTTCAGGTGCTTCTCATCACTTATTCTATTTCCCTTTTTTTTTTTTTTTTTGCATTCAGCTCATCACAGAACACTTACAGGTGTTTTCTATATGGGTGAGATTTTTTCTTTTGAATTTCTGCTTAGAACAAAAATTTCAGAGCACTCAGAGTTTAGACTGACTCAGACTCTGAATGTATGCTACGTGGTAGTGCAAGAGAAATGTCATGGACATAAAAAATACCAGCAGAGGTCCCCATCACTCAACATTTAGAGCCAAACACTGATATTCCCTCCCTCCCTATAGATGTTTTCCTGGTGCAGAGTACAAATACTGTGTACAGTCATTATTGTGTTGTCACAGTGCACTTTCAATAAGTAACAGCAAGCAACCATGCACACATGTGAATCATATCACTGAAGATTACAGCAGAGAAAATATACCTATATTGACTGAGCTCGACAGTATCAAAAATTCCACAGTATGCATGTTGCTGGTATATTTTCGGATGCTGAGGACTCCAGCATCAAATCTGAAGATGCTAAAGTTGTGGAATATTTATAAGTAAACCAACTGTTATCACCATACAAACCTAGTTCAAAAAGAATAAATTCCTTATTTATTTCTTGTATATACCTCAAAATATCCAGGTCAGAAATGTTAGTGTACGATTCTACAGTGTTTCTGAATCCTTTATTTGTTGGTGCGAGATAATAATTATGGCCATGGCCGTGTTGGTTCATATGCATACATGGTTTTCATGTTACATGTTACACCACAAGCGGTATTATAGTATATATCCTAACATCCACTTCTTTCATCACTATCATTTTAGGGACTTTACCTTACAGTATAAAGTGCCTTCAGGTGACTGTTGTGGTGAGTGTGGTGTATCCTAACCTCCAAAGTTTGGTGTTCTTTTTCAGTCAAAAAGGACACTGAAGGTAAGGACAAAATAATGGGCTACTAAATAAATGGTGTTTCAGAAGGAAGTTATACTCTTTAAATGGCTTGACACAATATATTTTATGTTCTATATCTCGACCTTCAAATCTTTTAATATTTGTAATATTGCCATTATTTATTTTACGTATGCAACACGGGAGGATTGTAATAAAACTGATCTCAACAAAACATAAAGAAAAAGTTTTGTCACATTAAGGCTTGTAGCTTATATCTAAGAAGGGAAAAACCAGGAGGGGGCAATATTTCTCTGTTGATGCTCCACAAACATTTCAGACAATCTCAACTAGAGTCATACAAAATTTCATACATTTCACAGAAGATGATGAGTCATTCACTTCTGCAGAATCACAGCATAATCTCTCCACTAGTCCTAGGCTGCTTGTTCCCTCTTTCTCTCCCCTTTCCAAAGGAGCCAGGTTTCCTGCTCTCAGTTCCCAGAGTTCCCGGCTGCTGGCAGTAGAATGCTGGGAATATCCGGAAAGGAAGGGGAAGTGACATCACAGAAGTGACCTTCCGTACCAAGGCAGATCACCTGGTGCTCCCTGGACCAGAGTTACCAAATAAGCACAAACATAAACAAGCCAGCCAGGGAGCACATACTTTGTTTTTGAGTATATATGCATAGAATTTGAGAGTCCTTATGACACATTTTTGTGCTTCAGTTTCCTTTCCAGAAGCGTGAGAGAGACAAAGGTTCCCATGAAGAGATAGGAAGTGATAACTTCGATTCATTATGCAGAAAACCTTCTATTAGACTGTTGAGCTAACCCCAGACTTGGGAGGGAAATTTCCACCACAGTTCAGCTGGTTCCTCATTAACTGAAGCTCTTTCTGAGCTTCTAGTTGTTTACAAGTCTGCTGGTTTTCTTTCTTGCTATATCTCATTTTTAATTACACAAAATGGATTCAGTCCCACTGTGTGTGTGTGTTCCAGTGCATGTATAAACTGATTTTTTTTTTAATGGAATAAAAAGTAGAAGAAATATAATTACAAGGAGGCCCTTCTTTCCTCCAACAGACTGCCCACATGAATTCCAGATTAAAGTAAGACATTTACTCACATTAGTCAAATATTTTCCTTTAATTTCCATCTTATGAATTTTTTTTTGCCTCTTTCTGTAATTTGGCAATATTTCAGAGTAGAACAATGTACCTACAATAAGACAAAAATAACTTCTCTCAGAAAATCAAACAGGTCTAAGCTAAAACCAAACCTTAAAGTGGACTAATGTTTACACTGAACAAAGTGAAACAAGCCCACAAGTCAGCAGGCACTGAGACAAGAGGGGAGTGTGAGAGTATTAAATTGTTTTCAGTAAAGAGGGACTGGGAAAGAAAAAGAGGATGTCAGAAGAGAAAGCTGTTAAATGAGCTAAAAAAGACAAGGATAGTGTGTTTTGAGATTTTAGAAGATGGCAAAGGATGAGTTATTGTTCAGCAAACTACCGCTGCTCCCACTGTCTACTGTCCTGTCAACAGAGGACCCTCCCCTCCACACATACACACACAGTAGTGTTTCTCTCACTTCAGAGGATGTAACGCTGCCTCATGTTCAATTGAGAGCGAGTCGTATCTAAACAATACCCAATATTTGCCGAGCCCCGATCCTATAACCAAAACCTCGTCACTTTTTCGCCATCTTCAAGTTCAGCTCTGTCTACGTGACCAACCAGCTGGCAGCCACAAACATTTAAAGACCCTCTTCTCCCCCTCCTCTAAACCCCAGCTGTGTCATCTGGGTGTTTTCACTAAGTCAGATGACAACAGATGGTTGTCCAAAAAGACAGAAATGGGGAAAAAAATCCATGCACCTCAGGCATCCATAGCTTTGTGTGTCTTCCTAAAATCCCAAAACTTTTATTTCTTCACATGTTGTCAACATTTCTGGTCATATCTCAGTAGTTTTCTCAGCTACCCCATATAACACCAGCAAAACTGAGCAATCTGCCAAATGTCATTCAGCAGTATGATAATAGGCCTCATAAAGCTATGTTTAACCTAACTACCACATGCCACCATTTGGGGAAGATGTACTGATCTGTATTGAAGTTTTTTGTGTTGAAACCACTAACTGGCATGGTTAGCGACACACTTCTGTTTGTTGCAAGGTCCAAAATAAAAATAAAAATTCATATAGAGCAAAAAAAAGCGCATACTGTATGCTGAGTAATGAAAACCCATTGCAGTCCTCTTACAAACCTCTTTGTAAGAGAAGTTTTATTATCTTGTTTCTTTGTTGACTTGTGATGCATTGTGAAACAGTGCACAGGCCTTCAAGCCTTTCGCTTTGATTCAAATGCTTTTAGATGACATTTTTGGATGTCTAACGTACCAGAACTTCCTTTAAAATGTAGTCATTCTGGAATGTCTGTACACATAATTCCTTTGTGTCATTTGGTCATACTGCCTCCAACTAACACACTCATTTCTCCTTCCTCACCTGTTTTCCACAATCCTCCACAAAGAATATTTGTTAAAGCCTGTACTCCAAATAATGAATGCCTTCTTAAGTTTACATGTTACTTGGACAGTTACTAATATAAAATGTAACTAAAAATGCTCCTTCACTGAACTAACAAGACAGTTTCAATGTTTCATAAGAGATGGAGACTAATTTAGCCAACAAGTAGGAACAGCTATCTATGAAACTCCTTTTGTTGTTCCAAAAGGTGCCTATCTCTTTATTATCAGTCACCTGCTTACTGTATGTTTTCAGTGACATTGCAGGGATGATAGAGTGAGCATTATGTTGCAAAAGACTGTCACAAACGTGTGTTTATATGTGGTCTGTGTGTGCTCATAAATGCTTAAATTTAATTTTCCACATGCAGTCATTTCTGTATTGAAATCAACATATGCTAAATGACCCTTGACCAACTGACCTCAAGAATATTAAGCCTTCCACTGTTTCTGTGACAGTCCGGCCCATTCCGCTTTGACTGACCTTTCCTTGACTCTCTCACGCACACATACACACAGAGGGTATGACCACTCCATGCTCTCCCAGACAGGCAGACACAATAGGACAGCCAGCACATTCCTTTCCCCCAGGTGGCATAAAAGACACAGTCAGATCAATGTCCTAATAGGCTCCAAACCAGTGACAGATGATTATTAACCCCTGACGGGTGTGAGTTCCTCACTCGCCTTGCCAGACTATTGTCTGACCACTGTGTGTTTGTATACTGACTATTGTGTGAGGGGTTTTGGGAGGGGTCATGTAGTACTGGTTAACCACTGGATAAGAGCTCTAACTTAGAGCACAGCGTGCTGTATGCAGTCTTACCCTGTGAAAGCTAGACATTAACATTAAAAGATGCACTTTCTGATTCAAAATGTCAGCAATTGAAGAAAGTCAATTAAAACATCATCAGACATCAGATTCAAAGTATTGGATTGTCATTATCACTCTGTGGTCTGCACATTGATAAAACCGACAATGCACCAACATGACAACAAATTATAACAGCTTACAGCCTTGCCTCAGGACAGCTGACTGTGGTCAATTATGTGCACATAAGGATTAAACCTGAGATACAATTTAAGCATCATGAGTATTTCTATCCCTGTTCTCCATTCAGAAATCTTCCCTTCCACCTTTTCTTCCTCACTTCACCCTCAGATTCAGCTGGACCTCCCTCATCCCCCAACTCTCCACCACTCTTTCTCCCCCAGGCTCCAATTCCACTACAGCCATGTGTGTATGTGTGTGCTTGTGCGTGTGTTTGTGTGAAGGGCTGGTGGTGGAAGGACAATGGGCAGTAAGGGGGCTAGTTGAATAGGACCATTGAGCCTGCTCAGCCAAACAGAAAATCATCTCCCATCTCACTTCAAAACCCACAGTTTCACTCCATACAAGAAGGCCTTTATTCTCCATAATTACTGCTGATACACATATACATACATAGGCACACATGCATATACATACAGACAGACACATCCAAATATATATGGACACAAATACAAACACCTCAGCCCGACTAACTCATGAAGCATTAAAATGTCAAGAAGCAAGTTGTTCAGATGACTCCCCTGATTATTATTATGATGCCTAAACATGAAAATAAATCCCTAGAAAAATTAAATAGAATTCCTTAAAATACATTCAATAAATTTTGCTTCTATAAGGCTACACATTCTGCATGTGAGTGAGAAGTTTACACTGGACAAGCACACATATTGGTGTAAAAATGCAAACTTTTATGGTAGATTCACAGTGTTCAATAGAAATTGCATCACCTGTTATTAATTGCATTGTTTTCATGTGAAATAGTCTAACATTTGCTCTCATAAACAAGCAAAAGACAATTTTTCAGAAAGATTTGCAAATACGGGACTCCAAAGTTCAACCCAAATTCCAAAAAAGTTGTGATGCTGTGTAGAATATAAATAAAAATAGAATGCAATAATTTGCAAATCTCATAATCCCTCATTTTATACCCAACAGAACATAAACACATCAAATATTTAAACTGAGAAAATGTACCATTTTAAGGGAAAATTAGGTCCTTTTGAATCTGATGGCAGCAAGACGTCTCTAAGAAGATGGGATACAGCCATTTTTACCTTAATGTAGCATCCCCTCTTCTTTTAACAACAGTCTATGGACAGCTGGGTACTGTGGAGAGCAGCTGCTGGAGTTTTGGGAGAGGAATGTTGTCCCATTCTTATGGATGGATATGGATACAAGATTCTAACTGCTCAACAGTCCTGGGTCTTCCTTTCATGATGTGTTAAACATTTCAGTTGGTGAATGTTCTGGACTGCAGGCAGGCCAGTTCTGCACCCAGACTCTTCTGCTACAAAGCCATGTTCTTTTAATAGATGCAGTATGTGGTTTAGCACTGACTTCCAGGAACTTTCCCAAAAGAGACGTCTGGATGGGAGTATATGTTGCTCTTAAACCTGTGTCTATCTTTCGGCCTTGATGGTCCCTTTCCCGATGTGTAAGGTGCCAGCTCTACAGGCACTGATGCACCCCCCATACCATCAGAGATGCAGGTTTTTCAACTGATCTCTGATAACAAGCCAGATGGTCCCTGTCCTGTTTTGTCCAGATGGTGTGTCCTCCATGTTTTTCAAAAAGAATTTCAAATTTTGATCCAGCTGACCACAGAACAGTTTTCCATTTTGTCTCAGTGCATTTTAAATTAACTGTGGCCCAGAGGAGCTGGCTCCTTCTTTGCATGATAGAAATTTAACCTGCGTTTGCGGATGGCACGGTGAACTGTGTTCACAGACAGTGATTTCTGGAAGTGTTCCCGAGTCCATACAGTGATTTCCATGACAGACTCACAACTGCATTCAATGCAGTGCTGCCTCAAAGCCCCAAAATCACAGGCATCCAGTACTGATGTTTGACATTGTCTTTTGTGCAGTTGGGGTTGTAGAGACTCATTGTTGTGGACACTGACACACATGCTGGTCTTTGAAGCTAAATTGAGAATAGCTGCAATTTCCAGTGACTCCAGCTGCATGACCATGGTTGAAATCTGACCTGTGAACACCAGAAAGTTCTCACTTGTGAACTCAGTTTTCATGGCTTTTTACCAGTTTTTTTTTTTCTACAGGCTACATTCATCTATTCACACATGCATACAGAAAAGAATGCATTGGGAGCAGTTTGGAAGTTCAGTGTTATCCTCTGGGACATTTTCTTGCACAGACGAGAGGAGCTGAAGATGACCTGCGGGTTCTGTCTACAAGGATGTCTGTATTGTGGTGCAATGACAGTTGACAGAGGAAAGGGAAAATGAGATTTTATAGATGAATGTACATGGAGATCATCGACTGACTAAAAATCAGGAGGTATAGAGTTACAGCAAGTATTCTGTTTCCTCAGTACAGCTGGCTATGAAAAACTTACTGAGCTCACCCGGCTTTGCACACAGGTTATCAATATAAATCTGAGTTTCTATGACAACTGAGACACTAAGAACATAAGATCAACCTCTGTTTGCAGCATACAAACAAAAGTCCACACTTGCTCTTTAGCACAAAGCTGGAAGATTTCTGTAAAATTTGTGCAAGTTGATTTCTGAAAATATGTCAGCTGACTATAGTATTGTGCAAAAGTATTGAGCCTCCTTCATTTCTTTATATTTTGCTTTCAGGAGCTGAAGTGTCTTGTCACTTTTAAAGTGGCAGGTTTTCAGAAGGTCTTTAAGAGTATTTTGGTTTTGGACATTAGCTGATTTTCCACTCATTTTAAGTCCAGTCCTTTTATCTGATCATTTTCAGAGGAAAACTTTTTGTTTGTTAAGCCTCTTAACACTGACCTATGAGTACTTCAAGGATAAAAACAGTCACATAACTTAATGAACCAGTGTTGTGTCTACTCAAAACAACAACAAATAACCTATTTAAATTTTATCATTAGGCACTTTGACTCTAGCAGTCTGATGCAAAAACACATAATTTCTTCCCATTTCTTTGTTTTAATCTATGAAATGCCAAAGATAACAGGTTGACAGGCATAAAATATTTTTTTGCACTAAGAAGATGATTCCCAAAAAACTTTTATCCTGATCCTAGACACCCTGCAGTCTAGGATCAGGCAGTATAACCATAACTGGGTAGAAAAACACACAATGGAGCTCTATCAGTCTTGGACTGGCCTCCCCAGAGCCCAGACTTCAACATTACTGTACTGATTAAAACCTAATAGGGTCAAAATGTTGCCCGGTTCAAAGTTTAAAAACTACAATGCATGCATTTTTTTCACACTGGATTTATGCTCCATCTGTGTGGCTTTAATATGGGATGGGCAGTCCGCCCAATCACCCTAGAAATGAAACAATTCACCCAATGTATATAGAGATTCATTTCCAAAGCTGTTTAATCCTCATTTACTTTGCTGTAATAGAAAAAAAATGCTGCACCAGCTGTGTCACAATATGTGTTGACAACCTAATTCACTGTAAGCCCATAACAAGAGGTATTATCTTAAACAGCCTGTTAGACAAAGGCAGCAGGCCATGACAGAAAAAGCGCTGTCACAGAGTGCAGTATCACCATCAGTGTTTTTGTCAGTGTTACACAGAACCATTTAAACTCCACCAAGCTCGTTAGCCTAGATCTGGTCCTGTGGCCAACCTGCTCATTGTGTACACTGCATCATTGTATAGAAGGATAATCCATACAGGGTAATTGGTACACTCCTTCATGGAACACATGTGGACTATCCATCCATCCATCCATCTTCTTCAATAGTCTTTAACTGACCCCTAAGGCAGGTCAATAGTCAGTTGATGACAATTCCAGAGGTGAGACAATCATGGGATCTGCTGGGCAGCTAACTTGGAACTACAGTGAAGTTAGCTGTTCCCTAAATGAAGCAGGCAAAGTATTTCCAGCCTACACAGTCGAAAACTGGGGAAGTGAATATTAGTAGAGCAGAAAGATTTGTTGGAGTTGTGGTGCACCAATTCCCTGTGCAGCTTTACAGTATCGCACAAATTGAATCATAATGAGAGTCACCAGAAGGAAACCTTACCTGCAAGAAAAAAGTTTTTAAAGTTTGCAAAAGTTGTATCTGGTTAAGACAGAAACATCTTTTTTTTTTCTTTTTTTTTTTCGAAGAAGAAGTGCAATAAGTAAGGTGAGCAAACTTTGCACTAACAGCAATTACTGTTTCATTAAGATCTTGAAATGAAGAGCAACAAGCAACAAAATGTTTGGGTTTTTTTTATTTTTAATAACAATATAGTTTTTATATTAGTTTGGTGCAGGAGTTTTATATACAGGAGTGCTGAAACATTCAACTGTATATGATGGAACAAAGGGTGGAGGCAGCAGGAGACGTGATGCTGGAGTTTGAGCGCAAGTATATGTGTGTGTGTGTGTGTGTGTGTGTGTGTGTGTGTGTGTGTGTGTGTGTGTGTGTGTGACAGATAGGGAGAAGACTAGGTTGGGGGTGGTGGGTTGAAGCTCCATATGGGTAACCCAAACCTCCCATGCCCCTTCCCCCCTCCTGCAAACAGGCAGATGTCAAATGGGACGTGCCTCCCTGATGGGGCACAGGGTCACACCGCACAGGGGCAAATAACAGAACAGGAGGGACAGAGAGGGAGAGAAATGCCTTCCTGCCAACACCCCCCCCCCCCTTTTTTTTCTATCAAAACACAACAAATAAGGCATGCACATGCTACCAGGAAAAAAGCTGCACTGACACAAACATGCCAACACAGCCAGAGGCCTGCTGCATAGCATTACAATCAGCGTGACAAACAAACTCACAGATTAAGTTTGTTGTTGTTTTTTTTGTTGTTTTGTTTTCCGACACATTTTTAAATTCCCAACAAAAATAAATAAGAGCAGTGTTATTTAATATTTTTTTTTTCACATTTTTCACTGTAATATAAAAAAATGCTTATGCAACATGTGTTGGTTACTGTTCAGAAGAATATTGGCAACTCTGATCAAAATTTCATTAACTTGAATCTTACATTTATTGTTCTTCATTGTGATTTGTTCTGTGCAATGTGGCAATATAATTACAAATCAAAAAAGCCTCCCAGCGGATTGCATTTACGGCTGCATCAATTAGCAGCTAAACTGATATATCTCTATTTTCAGGATCTTTTCAGACACTCCTTCGCTCCAGCTATCATTGTTAGTTAATCTGCTAGTATTCCCAGCTCAAGCAACTTTTTCTTTATATATTAAATGTTAAGAAACAGTAAAAGATTGCTTTCAGAATTGCTTTTGTCTGACAAAAATCCTAAGAACATTATTGTATTCATTTTGTTCTTCATCATACATGACAAATTTAATACCGGAAAATAGTTGTTGCAGCCGTTTGTATATTAAAATTTAAACGAAGCCTCAAAAATAAATAAGTTGAATTTACAACTACACAAACTTCCATGGGCTTGAAATTATTGCATTTATATGAACTTATTGCAAGGCTGTCATAGCAAACTGCATCAGCAGTTTCAAACCTAATTATAAATTATATTAAATAAAAACAGAAACAATAATTGTTCTGTGCTTGTGTGTGCAAAGCATGCATGTTTCTAATGTGTCTACAACTATTTGACTATAAAGGGAGATGCAACTGGACTAAAAGGACAGGTGTCAGAGTGTGTGTGTGTGTGTGTGTGTGTGTGTGTGTGTGTGTGTGTGTGTGTGTGTGTGTGTGTGTGTAGTGTGGAGGTATGGGCTGTAGTCCTAAACAAAGCAGAGGAATGGACACACTCTCTCTCTCACACACACACACACACACACACACACACACACACACACACACACACACACACACACACACACACACACACACACACACACACACACACACACGCACAAACACACACAGAGGCTGTTCTCTGTTTTGAGCGCTGAATGGTTACGCCCGCAGGGCAGGAGTAAGGTTACTTTACATACTGCACTTACAGCTCCCTTTACCACTGGGGTATAAAATGGATTTGAATGAGAAAGAGGGGAACAGAGGGGTGAAGGCAGAGGGGTGGGGAGGGGGACTCCCTTTGTGTAACAGGAGGTCTGCTGCTGCTCTGGCATGGCTATGGAGATGGAGGAGCGGGGTCAATCTCCCTGCTCTCCCTCCCTCTGTCCTTTTACTATAGGCTGGCTGCTCTGTCTCTCCTCCTCATCCCTCCCTCCCTCCCTCCATCCCTTCCTCCCTATTAGCATAGCAGCTGCCTGATACAGGGCGTAGGGTGGAGAATGGCCAGGTTGCTGTGTGCATATGTGTGTGAGGGTGTTTTGCAGAGGGAGGGATTTGGGGGGAGAGATTTGGGGAGGGGTGGGTTCCAGTCAATGGCGGTCCGTCTGGCTGGTGAATAGTAGCTAAAGCAGGCCCCCACAAGTTAGACAAAGGAGCAAGGAGGGAAGGGATGGGGTTGGGGTGTGTGAGGGAGATGGAGGGACGAGGGAGGGGTGGAAGAATGAGGCAGTGAATGGAGAGCCTTGTCACTGGAGCTATGGAAAGAAGCACAGAATGAACTGGAAGAATGAAAGAAAAGTTCAAAAAGGAGCGGAGGGCAAGGAAAAGACCAGCCTGACCACCTGTCTCTCTCCCTCACTCTCTCTCACTTTATTTCTTTTACTCCACTTCTTACACACAGGCAGACTTTGGGGAGGGGGTGTTCTCTGGTCGACTTCAGCGGCAGGCATGTTTTTGTTTTGAGTAAGAAAATGCGGTATCAGCAGGATTTAAAGATCACTGTCATCTGTGACTCTGTGCTGATTTCCCTGCATGCGGAACAAGGTTCAAATTATTGTGTGCTGCGTGCTGTTGAAGAAATTGAAAAAGACAAAAATATGACAAGAAAAGTTTTACAGTGGATGGGAATATGCAAAATGTGATGTGAACGCGATTATGGACACAAGTAAGAAGAGCTGTTACAAGATGCACATAATCAATAAATCATACCGCCAAGAGCCGGCTACTAGTTAGAGAAATACTTGTCCAGGCTGAATACAGAGAATCTCTGTATGCTACCTTCCTGACTCCAAACAGCAGACAAAGTAACAAACCTTTCTTTCATTTTCAGTGACGTAAACAGATTTGTGCACATGAATGTGTAGAATCTATTTGTAAGGGACCAGTTCTGTGGTAATTTCTGGTTTTCCCTGTATAGTCCCAGTTCTGCTTTAGCAGACTTTGGTGGCATGCAACAGCCTGTGTTTTTAAATGTATTTGCACTTGTAAATGATATCTGACATGCAGAACATAAGCTCTTTACTTACCAGCTATCTGGATATCTTGGCTACGCCAAAAAGTCCTGAAATAATGGGTGATAGGTACCTCTACTGGGAGATCAAAAGCAGAGCTAAAAGGAGGGTGAATCGTGGATTTACATTCATGCAGTGGGAAAAACATGGACTGTATATAAAAGATGGACATGGTCATAGTATTTTGTAAATTCCTATTTTTAGGCTTCCATTCTAGCGTTATGGCTGCTGCCACCTTTGTTTTTTGGAGTCAGAAATGACTGAATGAGAGGGTGGATGGCTAAGGTGCACCCTTGATAGCCACTGCACATACAAATAAATGAAAAGAATTTCACTGCAGAGGGTGACAGGTAAACAGGTACAGAGTGCTAAATAACCATAGAAGCTAATCCTGTGCTGTACTAGAATCAGGTACAGATTTGTGCCACAAAGACAGTCTCCCACTTTCCCAATTACTTTGCATAGAACGTGAAGTCAATTTGAGGCAATTTAAACAGAATAACAAATGCCACAAGGAAGGCAACAGTAAATTAAGTTGCAACCTCTAATACTGGATACTGGAAAGACTGTTAAATGTTTCAATATGTTCCTTTGTGTGTGGCTGTCGTCACTCGACATGCTCCTGCAATAACTCCTAAAGTTCCTCATATGTGTTCTCATCTTAATGAAACAACAGGTCTCATTCAGAGAAGCCCTTTGTTGTACATTACCACCCGAACAAACAGCAATCAAGCCAATATCAGTGCATTCTGAGGAAGTCAGAAGTTCTACCATTAGTCCTCGTGTACACTGTACACATGTTGAACATGCACGGTTAAAAAAAAGAAAGAAAGGAGGAATTCATTATTGCAAAACCAGTTAAATAACATTTTACATGTATCACAAGATGTTCAGTTAATCTTGGATGTTTCTGATTAAGTGCATCCCTTCAAATGAGGGGTGGAAGCATGGATATGAATATTTTATGAGGCTCTGAACAATGGCCTTTTGAATAGAGATGGAAGATAATCACAGATGCACTTTATTGCAGCTGCTGTAACATCAACCCACTAACTTTAAACTCTGTCTCTCCTATCTGTTTCATGCAAAAACTAGACAAACACACATGCATACACAAGGCTGTATTTTCTTTTCTTTTCTTTAACCAGTGGGTCCTGTTCAAATTTTAGTGAATGTGATTCCCGTATGTTTTCTGGATTTCCAGCAATTCCCCAGACAAATATTCATCATAATTTCCCTCACTGCAAAATTCCTCCAAAATGTGTTGTCTGGCTCACTAATGCAGGCTGCTCCATGCAATGACCAAGATGAGCAAGGAAAGCCAAGGCACATGAAGAACCTATTAGGGGGCCTAGCAGCCAGCATCAACCCTGGGAGGCCAGCCAACTCAGTGTGTGAACAATGGGAACGCAGCTCAACAAAAACATCCTGCAGAAGTGAGAGACTGAGAGGGAGGGAGGCAGGGACTTAGGGAGAAATCTGCAAGCGAGCAGCAGGCAAGATAACACATTCTGCCTGCCATGGGATCAAAACAGAGCAGGGCTGGTGTCTAGAGGAACTAAAATACATCAGATCAGTGCTGAAACTTTGAGCTGAGGTCATTTATGGTTCATCTGCGGTGCACACACTGATTTTAACAGTTGCTTCAACAATAGTTTACATGTCAGTAAAAACCTCATAGTTCTATTTCTTTATACCCCTTTTCTCTGAACTTCATCTCTCAGACCACAACCGTTATTTCGATCACATGGGAAATCCTTTTTACTCAAACGTTCACAGTTGAAGCTGGTCAACACCCAGAAAAATGTTGCAATGTGAACAGATCTGACATGTTGAAAAAAATTTACTGCTGCCTCTATTTTCCCACCAACCTCTATACAGCCACAGAATATCAGGTTTGAGTATTTCTAAGAAAGACAGTTAATATGACTCTCTCAAAGTTTTTATTTGAAATGAAAAGGACAAAAAAACCCACAATTTTTGCTTTTCTAACCAATGCCAACATGAAACTTGGTCTAAATTCCCCAGCACAAACAACAATTAACAATGAAGTCCTGCCAGAATGCACACACTAACACTTTCATATCCACTTGGGCTGTAAAAGAATCAACATATCAGAATAGCACAATTCTCCCTTTTCCACTTATGACTGATCAATTTTCAAGCCCATTTCACTGAACATTAAATTCAATTAAATTCTTCTTTTTTGTGTGTATATATATATATATATATATACATATATATATATATATATATAGAGAGAGAGAGAGAGAGAGAGAGAGAGCACAACCACATTTGCCTCGAGGTACTTTATATTGTAAGGTAAAGACCCTACAATAATACAGAGCAAACTCCAACAATCAGACAACCCCATGGTAGGAAATCACTTGGCAACAGAGGGAAGGAAAAACTCCCTTTTAACAGGAAGAAACCTCCAGCAGGGCCAGGCTCAAGGAGGAGCAGCCGTCTACCGCGACTGTTTGGAGGTGAGGAGAGGGAGACAGGACAAACAGACACTGCAGAAGAGAGCCAGAGTTTAATAATAACTAATGATGATAGGCTTCAAATTGCATGTGTTACAAGAAAATCACAAAATAAATGCAAAATCCTGATGATTTTAAAGCAAGTCAGACTTCTTAGAAGTCTAACTCCACAGTTAGTTGTGCTTTGAAGAAAGGGTTATTAAGATAATTTGATAGAGTGTAAATAGAGAGGGAGAGACAGTTAAGAAAGGTAAAAATCTGGTTGTGAGTAGAGAGCAAAAGTGTAGTGCAAAACATGGGTCTTAATCATTAGAAAGAGAGCATAAGAGAAGAGTGTTGGAAAGCTTTTTTTGTGTGGGGGTAACATAAAACCATCTCTCCCACAACACACACAGGGGAGGGGACCCTTCTTTAAACTGAGCCTACCCACAATGCACTGGGCTCCTTTATCCCGGCAGTGAAAGGATGAGGCCAGATGAATGACAAAAAGAAAGAATGGGGATCTGGGTTGGGCCCTGCTTGGAAGACAGGGAGGGAAAAGAGGGAGACAGAGAGAGAGAGAGACAGAGAGAGAGAGAGAGAGAGAGCGAGCACAGGGTGGGGGTGCATGTTTCTCAAACCAACCTTTTCAATGAAAAATGCAAGAGGAGCGGAGGAGTGGGGGGTGTTGAGCCAGTGAAATTGTAGCTTTTGCTTGGGACATAAGGAAGAAATGTATGCATACACAGAGGATTTGAGTTTAATGATTTCTTTACTCGCTTGTACACAAACGTACAAAAATAATACAGCACTCATCTCCACATGACATGATGTCATCATCACAGTGTTACAAATGTTCAAAAATAAAAGAATACAAAAAAAAAAAAAAATCCAAAATCAGACATGATGATGGAACATCTGCATCACACATGAACAAAATCAACCGTTTCCTCCTGCTTGAAATGAAGCAAGACCAGAAACACAAGTTGGCCCGAAGAAGTCAGCACTTTCTCATTCTTTTTTCTTTCTTTGTTTTTTCTTTTTTTTGTTCTTTTTTGTTTTTTTATAGAAAAAAAAATCATCTCAATGTGTACACCTATCCGGCAGCTGGCTCCTTACGTCATAAATGTTATGACCATAGCAAGCCAAATAACTGCACAACCGTGCAATTCTTTATTATGTTACAATGATCTTACCATCAAATGTATTATTCCCCTTTCAAACAAAATCAGGAAGACAGCACTTCAGAAAAGAAAGTGCCCCAAGATATCCTCATCTTCAGCATCGATATATATATCCATATGTATATATACATACACCCAATCACAGAGATACACACGTCTTTGTTGAAAAACATCATGTTTTTTCCACAAAGTAATACACACATTAGGACATTATCACCTGGAGCATATATTTATACAATAGTATTTTGTTGTGTCTGCTTTTTTTTCTATTCAGAAAAAATTTAAATGTTGACACATAAAAGCCAACTTTTCAACAACAGTCATCAGTGCAATATTCAAACAAAAGAAAAATCAAGTTTAAGACAAGCGATGCATATTTCATTTGTTGCCTGATACAAATCTATACCTTGATGTAGGGGAACTATTGTGTCGGTAAATTATCAGTTGTTCCGGGATGAAAATGGGAAGTTCTCAGTCAGGATGACTGTTTGACACAGTGACACATGCCTCATGAGAAGTACACAGTAACATAGATGCACACAGCGCACGCACGCGCGCACACACACACACACACACACACACACATATCTATACGAAGAAAAAAAAACACACACCTTCTCAACAGCTTCTCATGAGGTGAACTAGTGCTGCTGTGAAAATTCTGTTGGCCATTTGAGCAGTAGGCTTTCAAAAAAAAAATAACATCAACATTAACAAGAAAAGAAACATACAAGCAGCATTGTTACAAATGTTAGGGTGCCATGACTTACAAAATGCAGCAGGCAAATTTATGAAACCAAATTTTCCTTTACTGTGACATCCTGCAATAGTCATGTGTTGTTGATTTCTTTTTTTTAAGTCTTCATCGTCCAACAGTATTAGGGTCCTGCTCAGTAGTAGTAACTATTCCAAAGCCTTGGCTCCTGCAGTTACCCCATACGAACACTGGGGGCGCTCAAGACTCCGATTTTGTGCAATAAAACTCCCTGCATTTATAAGTCATGCGATACAATTCCATTTTTTGTATGACTAAAAATTAAAACAAAACAAAAAAAAGAAAAAACAACCATACAGGCTGATCAGGACACAGAGAGAGAGCAACGTGGAGTTTTATAGGGGAGACATGCAACAATGGCTCTGTGTGTGTGTGTGTGTGTGTGTGTGTGTGTGTGTGTGTGTGTGTGTGTGTGTGTGTGTGTGTGTGTGTGTGTGTGTGTGTGTGTGTGTGTGTGTGTGTGTAAAGAAAAACAGAACCAGACTCCCTTGCAGAAAGGCAAAATGATGCTTTGCTTGTCAGCACTGGTTTGGTTGTAGTGTAAAAACTGTCCCGAAGGAGGATGCAGAAATTGGTTCATTGCATCTTCTGTACTGAAGTCCATCTGCCTGTGAGGTCACTTAGCAGAGACACAGCCTGTGTCTGTCATGTGGATGATCACAGACTCCCAAATAACAAGGCGGGCGGTGAGAAAGCAGAACAACTTGAGAATACTTTACAGACGAGGTAGCTGGGAAAAGGTAACCAAACAGAGTCACTTTAATGGGAACGAGGAGAAAGCCCTCTCCGGGGTCAACAAACAGTGGGGGTATTTAGAACGGTGGCGAGTGGGGTGGGGTGAGAGGGTGGCAGGTCTACCTCCACACGGGACAGATTACACTAAAGAGTCTGAAGCAGCTTGAGTCACCCATTATATTCTCAGACAACACAGATCGTTTAAAGAAGAACCACAACATATTCAAAAATGCATCTTCTCAATGTACCTTCATAAATAAAAAAAAGCCCAGCCTGCTTTCACAGTGATGACTAGGATGTTAATAAAATACTGAAAGGAGATTATAAAGTGAATTCCAAATGCGTTTTTTTTTTTATACAAAGCGAAAGCAGCGGTTTTTAGTAACACAATGACCACTGGCAAAGTGGTCGCACTGGCCTGAAAAAGTTGGACGCCAGTATGGCAAGATCTGCTTGCAGAGCGCTCTCAGCTCTCTTTTCCTTTTAAAACAGAAACAAAGTAAAGCTATTGTGTACAGTACTTCACAACAATTATGAAGTCAGTTGTTGTTACATAATGATTACACATCTGAAAATGTGTTGGATAGCCATAATGCCGCTCTTTGAGTTAAAAGATGAATCAGTAAATTTATTAAAGAAAATAAACCTCTGGTAGCCAACAGAGGGCAACCCTTCTCTTGCTCATGTGTCTTCCCTTTTAGATATTCCAGCATGCAGCCATAAAGCATCAAGTGCCTGTTTCATATAAAATAACTTAAAAAGGGTTTTACAGAACAATGTGGAGCAACAGGTCAAATCTGCGCTCCCACAAAGAAACTATTCAAGGGATAGAAAAAAACTGGGCCATCTGCTCTCTGGAGTCCAAACACACACATGCGATACACAGAGACTTGATTTCTTTTATAGTGGACGACACGATCTAATATGAACATTCAAAAGGAAAGCTTTAGTACCAATAAACTCACCGAAATGGGTTTCTTTTGTTAAAGATTCGTGTTGAGACGCTGTGTATGAACCACGCGGTGCTTCGCTCAGGAGTGCAGAGAGGACCCCGTTTGGTTTACAGTGAGGAAAGATAATTGTGCAGGCCTATTTTATTTCCTTTTTATATGATTTGGCACAACTATGTAAATAATGGCAGTTTTTTTTTTGTTTTGTTTTTTTTTTTGCTTTTACAAGAGCCTGGCTTTCCCGTGTGTTATGTTGCAGTTTTATATTTAAATTGTTGTTGATTTGTTTTTTATTTTCTACTTTTTTTTTCTTTTTCTTTTTTTTACCTGACAGCAGAGACTGATCACCGGGCGCCAGAGGAATACTTGGCCTTGGTGATGAGGTATAGCACAATGTCTTGGTGGCCCCCGAAAGCGGCGATGTGTAAAGCGCTCCACCCTTCCCGGTTGGCCAACCTGATGTCTGCACCAAACTTCACCAGCAGTTTTACCAGTTCCAGGTTTCCGTCAATTACTGACTGATGGAGGGCCGTCTGTCCTTCTGGCCCGAAGGAGTTGACGTTGAATTCGCAGTTTGTCATGTTCTGCAGCAAAGAGTGCAGCTCCTTGGTGTTGCCCTTCTTCACCGCCTCCTGGAAAACCCTTTGCGGCGCGGAGCAAGTTGACACATCCGCCTGGCTCATGGTTGCAGCTTGTTGGAGGGTGGGGAATGAGTAATCCTGCCTGGGCTCTAAAGCTGATAATGATCGTCTTCTCCCTGTTGAGCGTCTCTGGTCTGGTAGCAATGCCACAGTTACACTGGATTATAACCAGTTGTTAAGGCACTTTAAAGTAGCCTACTAAAAAGGTAAAGGTCACTTTATATATATGTGTATATATATATCCCAAAAAGGACAAGACAGGAAATGGCACACTTGGTGTGTAAATATTTGAGAGATCATAAATCCCCTAGAAAATAAAAGGGTGCTCTCAAGTGATCCGGGGGTCTTTAGATATAGTTCCCCGTTCTGTAGCAGCAGTAGCAGCAGCAGGTAGCCTGCACAAGGGGATGGAGAAGAGAGACACCTCCGACTTTACTGGAAGTATGGCCACTATCTCCACAGCTCCAAGCCTCCTGCTTGTTGGATCCCCGTCGGTTTTCCTTGAACGGTTCAATCTGTTCCCTGGCTATATGTCGCTGCTCATGTGGCCAGGGTGTCTGGGAAAGACAAAAAAGACAAGAGGAGCCCGCATGAATCCAGAATCCTCACCAACAGAGTGCGAGAGACCCTACATTCCGCCACATCCAAGAATGAGACCGCCGGACCTCCGTGCGCACACGTTTACGCACGGACACACTGGTTGAATTTTACCGCTAAACATGCGTGGACTGTAATCCGCTGCAGATTTGTGACTTACCTGTAACAGATGGACGGGTCCGTGGCGACGCAAACGATAGAAATCCACCGAGTGGCGCGATCTGTGTCCTCCTTGCGGTCCGCGTGAGTCTCTGCCCTGCGCTGCGCTCTGAGAGAATATTTTACGCGTCCTTTATTTGCATGACAATACCTTTACAAAGAATCAACTGTGGAGGAATGGGTGGAGATCCGGGGAGGTTATAGCCTGCCGGCTCGGTTAGAGGGCGGGATCAGGGTTCTGTGAATCTGTAGGGAGGGGGCGTGGTATTCCGAGGGGGAGCCAAATGTTGCTGCAAAGTATTAAACAAGGCGCCCGCAGCAATCCTACGGTGATCTCTATATCCGATCTCCTGCAGCCCACCCCATGAAGCGGATTGAAAGCCAGAGGCACGGTGCTGCCAGAGCTGTAAACTGCTGAGAAAGCGGGCACGCTGTAAAAGATCGTCCACTGGATTATCATCGACAGGAAATTGTAAGAAAAAGTCAGTCAGGTGTGACTGACAGCGAGTTGGACACTAAAAGGAATCTGCGAGAATGTTGCTCGTTGAAAACTGTTACTGAGAAATAAAATCAAATGAAAGCTTTAATCGAAATTTTTTTAAAGAATATGATGCCTATTATTCAAATTTACAGTTATATATTTTTATTTCCAATTTCAAAGAAGGCGAAATCTCGGAAAAGCAATAAAATTTTAATTCTATTCATGGATCGGGAGGTGTATGAACTAAATGTTTTTTCTTTTTGTTTCTTTTTTTTTTTTTTTTTTTTTTTTGGTGGGGGGGTTGGAGTTAAAATCCACGTGAAGTGAAACAATGTCATATCTGAAAACACTGGTATCGCTTTTGTGTATGTGGAGGTTGTAAGCGTCAAAATAATTATATTTATTCGGTAAGATGAGTGGGTTACAGCTATGTGTTGATTTTGGTGTCCCAACTTTCTCCGGAGTGTGGGACTCCCCGTTGACGCCTCAGCTAATTTGTGGATAAATGTGAAACTGAATAAATAACGCAATTAGATTTGTCCAAAGGGAGGACACAAAGGAGACATTTATCCACGCAGTTCAACCAGTAGCCGATCCAAGTATATCACCTCCACACCAAATGGTAGTCACAGTTAAATTCAAACCCCAAACGGGTCGTTTCTCCCCGTCATACCTCTCCGCATAAAAACACCTGAAAGGAGGAGATTGTAGGTGGCTGTTTAAATCATAAACGGCGGATATAGTCCACTTGTTTTTAAGTGACTAGACTGTGAGAGTTCAGATAACAAAAGCCCTGCGCTATTTCCTTTTTGCAAGTGAAAAGAGGTGACGCTTTGCGCAGACTGACACGCCGCTCAGCTGCCCCCACCACCGTGGGAACCGGGCGCCTGTGTGTGAGTGTGTGTGGCGCCGAGAAAAAGGTGTTGATAGATAACATACTAACTGACAGAAACACGGTTAGGCATAAATAAATAAATGCTACGGTGACATAGATGGCTAGATAAATGTGACAAATGTGAGAGAAAAAGATGTCGAAACCACACCAGGTAGACTACCTGCGGCTCAGCCTCCCTCTGACCGTTTGCTCGGTCTGGTGACCCCATACTCCGTGTCATCTGTGTAACACTTTATAAGCCGCTTTCCGCCCTGATGGTTTGGCGGCTTTCACACTCTCAGATTTTCCCACACTCAGAACTGTACGTTTGGCGCACGTCTGTGGCTGTATCTGCATGCATGAGTGTGCTAATGTAGGTCGGGAACGTCAGTTCGTGGGAGTCACAGAAACGGAGGTCCCACGAATGAAGCCCCAGACTTGATCAGTTTCATCTAAAAAAAAAAATAAAACGATTAAAAGAAAAGACTACGTGGATTCTTTGGAAAGCCAGGGTGATAATTAGGTGCGTGCAGACATTTACCCATTATCATGGTCATGCGTTTATAAGCTGGCTGGAGGGTGTCCTTTAAAGTCATGAACGGGGCACCTGAAGGTCAGCAGTTCATAGTTCATTTAGTAGCCACAGATAACCACAACGTAGTGCTTTCAGTTAGCCTATATGAGCACACACACACACCACACCGGTTGCATTAGTGCAAAACAAGGAAAAAATCTTGTAGTGAAAAGGTTGCATGTTAATTAGTCGTTTTTGTATATAAAGGTAAAGCATATTCGTGGCAGCAACTCAGAAACGAGTTCTAGGATATTGAATACTCTTCTATGTTTATGGATATTTAAATAGATGACCTTCAGACCTGCTCAAGTGACAGCAAAGGATAGATCATAGGCCAAACAGTTACCATGGGTTTTTAAGACCAGCCTTATTTGACTGGATGCCTTTGCTGACATATAATTTCCCCATTGTGGGATCAATAAAGTATCACCATCATCATCATATGCAGGTGACTTTTTATTTCGTTGGTTCCTCTGCTACAAGTGGTCCACAGCTGCAAATGCTCCAAAACAAAAACAACAGCTCTGAGTCATACAAATGTCAAATGTGGTGGATCCCCAAGTCAAGTCGATGATGTAGGCTGCAGCAAAAGACGTGCGTTCTTCTCTGTGGCCTTGGTATGCGACAGGATGCGTCATTATGGGTATATATGGCCGTCTGTAGATCAAAACGATCCCATGGAATTGCCGGGAAATTTAGATTGTGGGTCATTTTAAAATGATCATTTGAGGAAAAATGAAAGGATTCGATTATATTTTTTTTTAATATTTGTGTTTTTGCTGATCGTTTCCAAATTCATTCTGTAGCAATGACAGCAACCTTAAACCAAACCACAAAAGAGCTGCGGCAATTAACCAAAATGTTTGGATAAACTTATCTACCGTTTGCAGTTATACCTTGGAGAACTAACTCCTTTAAAGGGAGGTGTGGTCATACTGAAAATAAATATAGTATTCTGTATAACATGTGAATTGTGATGATTTTTTTAATTCCTCATTTTACATCCAGCGCACCCAAATCTTTGCACATTATTGTACATGCGTGCACTTTTTTTTTTTCTTTTCTTTTGTCTTAGGTTACTGAGGGGTGCAAAACAGTTTCTGGAAAATCAGGAACATCTGTCCGCTATCAGAGCTTTTGCTGCAATGCGTTTGGACACTTGGAAAACATTTGCAGAGACTACAGGAGCCAAAAGTTTTCCGTTGGATGAGTTTCTCGCCAAATACCCTCCCCAACTCATGTACTTCTCTCTTGACTCTTTCGTGGTAATGTGTGCCTGGGAAGCTGCCAGAGTAAGTAGAGATAAAATACTTATGGAATTTTTTTCTAGTTCCTTGTCTTCAATTATTATGACATTAGACAAAAAATAAAATAAAATAAAATATCTATGTTGCATTCATGCATCCAATCCATGGCCAAAAGCTTTTAGCCAACCTTTTGGGATAGTTTGCTTTTGTGCAGTTATCACGAGCGGTCTGCTGGGCTTTCCTAGATCTCCTAAATGGAAAACGGTTGCTTTGAGATAATGCAAGTCTGTTCTGGTTTTGTTTGTGCAGCCATGTCTCTACTCTGCTGCCATGCGTTGATAAACAAGATGTACCCCCCCCCCCCCCCCCCCCCCCCTCTTCCATACAGAGGTGCAAGTGCTGCTCCGCAAAAGGAACAACGGAGAGCTCCTGGCTGCTCGGTGCGCCGGACCGAGTTTTGGCGCCGATGCCGGGGTAGCAGGGGCCAGACAAGTCGGGAGGAGCTTCTCCTCCTGTCCCTTCTCGGAATGCATGTTGCAGGAGAGCTCAAAAAAAGGGGGGAAGACACACAGCAGAAAAGAAAATAAATCTAAATGTTAAGATTTTTTTTAAACATAATCTTTTTATATAAATACATATTCTGCTTTTACATCCATACCTGAAAGTTTGTGTGCCTGAATTTATGAGAGAGAGAGAGAGAGAGAGAGAGAGAGAGAGAGAGAGAGAGAGAGATGACGTTTTACCGAGAGGGGAGGGCCTTCTGAATCCAATTCATTCCCGGCACCACGTGTCCTCAGAGCGTGGGAAAGAGGCGAGCTTTTCTTCCCAGCAAAGAAAGAGCAAGGATCAAATAACACGGTGCTGCAGCAGAAACCTCGCGCTCTGCAGAGGCCGGGGCTGCGACCACCCGGACAAGGACGGGACAGCACACACCGGGGTTTATTTGGAAGTTAGTGTGTCTGCTCCGTTCATACCAATAAAATATACCTCAGGGAGGCTTAATGTTATTGCAGCTAATACACCGGCTGCTTGGCGACAAGCCAAGAAATGTTTGGACGACAGTACGCATGCATGAGAAGAAAAGGCCATATTAATGCCGTATTAAACTATATCATTGCCAGCAAAGCAGCCTTGTCCAGCACCTGATTGTGGATCTTCTCAACTGGTTACATCCCACATAGGTGGATTAATCCAGCTTCTCCTGCAGAAGGTCTCAGATCTTAATGCGACATCAGCCATGCAATCACGAGCCCTTTCTCAAACCTTTAAAGTGTATTTTTAGATTGTTTATTAGAGTTGGTTTCCATATCCAAAAATGCATAAAAGACAGAGTTAAGCCTTTCTTTAGTATTGTCATGTCCTTGGCTACTTTGTCTTTAAATTTTCAGGATGATTTAGGCTGTACAAGTCTAGACCTGCCCACATATCAGATTCAAAGGCAAACAAAAAAAATAAAACAACCAAGATAACCCTCATGAGAAAACTGTACAATCTATAGTTGGTGAAAAAGTAATAAAATATCTCTAGGTTCAAACTGAACTATAAAATCCCAGGATGCTCTTTGGCAATATGTAAATGTGTTTTTATATTCAGTTTAGTTTCAGGTTTCCACAGTGGGTTTGCTCCTGTCAGTTTTTAATGTTTCAAAATGCTTATTTTTTACTTTCATTTTAATCAGTTTCAGTTTTGACATTACTGTATGAGCATTTTTGTGTTACGTAGTTCAGAACAGTATTTGACCTAATTAACTAAACATATTTCCAGCACTTTTAAAAAAATTTTTAGTGAGTTTTATTAGTACAAATATTTTAATTATCTTCCTTTCCCCAAAATTATTTTTAAATCTTTATTTTAGTCAACTAAACTATTTATTTTTTACAGTTTTTAGCTTAGTTTTAATTAACTACATTAAGTTTAACCCATAAGAGCACAGGGACTGGATTTTCAGATGTGGAGTACCAGCATCTCACCGAGCACTCACGACAGTGAATGGTTAACTTCTCGTTCATTGCCACAGATACCCGAAGTTGTAACATTCTTCAGAAGATGACTGCATTTGGGGTGGTGTAGGATTACTTGCTGGAACAAAAGCCCTAAGCCTACATTTATGCAAAGACCTTTAAAGTCATGTAGCAGCAATATTGGCCTGTTATTCACAGGCTAAAAGAGTAAAGCTAAAAGTGTCAATTTCCTTTAAATCATGTGAACATTTTTAACACAAGCAAATTAGGGGAACTGAGCGATCAATGATGTGGGACATCTGGTTGAGCCTTTCTTCCTAAAAGCTTCACTGGCCAATTCTTTAAATACACAAGTGCAAATATCTAAACAGCCAATGGTTGGCAACTTGATAAAGTTCAAACTGAGCATCAAAATGGGGAAGACAGGTGACTTAAGTGACTTTGAAAGTGGCGTGATTGTTGATGACAGACTGGCTTGTTATCTAGTGGGATTTTTCCACACAACCATCTGGGGTTTACAGAGAATGGTCCCAAAGAGAGAAAATATCCAGTGAGCTATAGTTCTCTGCACATGTATGCCTTGATGATGTCAAAGGAGAATGGCCAAGCTGCTTTGAGCTGATAAGAAGGCAGCAGTAACTGAAATAACTTGCTACACCCATGCAGTAGAGCATCTCTGAGCGCACGTCAAACCTTGAAGCAGATGGGCCACAGCAGAAGACCACACCAGGTGTCAGCTAAGAAAAGGAAACTGAGGCTACAGTTTGCACGGACTGACCAAAATTGGACAATAGAAGATTGGAAAAATGTCGCGTGGGCTACTGAGTCTCAATTTCTGCAGGGACATTCATATGGTAGGGTCAGAATTTGGCGTAAACATGAAAGTATGGATCCATCCTGCCCGATATCAACGGTTCAGCCTGCTGATGATGGTGTAGTGTGTGGGGGATATTTTCTTGGCACACTCTGGGCTCTTTAGTACCAACTGAGCATCGTTTAAATGCCACATCCTACCTGAGCATTGTTGCTGAACAGGTCCATCCCTTTATGACAACAGCGCACGGATCTTCTGATGGCTGCTTCCAGCACAAAGCTCAAATAATCTCAAACTGTTTTCTTGAACATGACATTGAGTTCAGGGCCTCCACAGTCACCTGATCTCAATCCAATAGAGGACCTCTAGGATGTGGTGGAACAGAGGATGGATGTGTAGCTGATAAATCTGCACCATCATTGTGATGCAATCATGTCAATATGGACCAAAAATCTCTGAGGAATATTCCCAGCACCTTGTTAAATCTCTGCTATGAAGAATTAAAAAGGGGGGTCCGACCCAGTACTAGCAAGGTGTACCTAATTAATTGGCTGAGTGCATTTCCAGCATTTGTTGTAGCCCTGATTGAACTACTCAGCTCTCTGCAAACAACCAGCATGTCAAAATAACGATCCATGAATTTCAGCCAAGACAAATTTAACACTTTCTATCTGAACCCTCAGTGTAGTTACTCATGGTATGATAAACCAAGCTATAGTGTGCATGTTCTGGAGCTGGAGCATCAGGTTTCATCCCAGGATACAAATCTCCAAATATCTTCTGCAGCTGTTGTGATTCAAACGGTTCCTGAAAACACATTTACCTCAGTGATTCACAGTATGACCCATCTTTGAAAATTACTGTCAGTAAAATTAAGAGCACATCTGGCTATGGTTTAGGGATTCTTACATTTTATGACTGTAAAAAGACTACCTCAGCCTTCTGATGCAGCTTCATGCTTTTCCCCCAAAACACCAGAAAATCTTCAATTGCAGAGCTTCCATATAAAACCTATTTGGGATTTGTGAACAGAGGAGGAGGAGTATGAGAAAATGTGAAGGGATTTTGTTGGTATGTGCCGAGTTACTTGGTGAGCCCACTACTCTTCAGCCTCAGGGTAGGGAAAAAAAAACCTAAATAAAACAAAAAAAACAACCCACAAGTCTTACACCTGACAGACATGCTGAAGCTTAGTTAATCCCATCAATCAGTCCATCACCATCTGCTTTGTGAACACACTGAAAACCAAAGCATCTGCTGAAAGTAAACAAACCTCTTTATTAACACATTCATCTCAACATTAAACCTTACATAAATGCAGTCACAGAGAATAAAAATCCACCTTTCCACTGGGTCCTAAAACGGTCAAGGAACTGACCTCATCGCCACTTTACCAGGGCGTTCAAGTCAAAACAATAAAAAACACTGTTTCCACAGGATGTGACCTCAGAAAGTGCTGAATGGAACAAACTTAACACTGATGCATACATTTACAGTTTGCTTTCTTGAAGAATTAACTCGTTACAGCTCGAAGTGTCACAATGGAAACACTGAATCACCACGAATGTGACTTTTTTGGTACAATACAGTCGATAACAAAAATAATCAGGTCCAAATGTGATCAGGCCATGGCGTGCCTGATATTTCAATAAGTTTTAAACTCTTATAAACAAAGTAAATTTTAAAAGAAATTCAAAAATATTTACATCTGAAAAAAAGAATAAAGATTTCATCCCATCCTGGCTGAGAGCAGTCTGCTGATCTAGGTGTAAAGAATAAATTTAACTCATCATAAATGCCTTGTTGCTTATTGATCTTTTCATCTAAATAATTTATTTTAAGCATGTTACTGTTGAAAATTCTCTCTTGTAATTTTTTTAAAGTCAATTATGTGTGAGGACATTTCACTGTAATTAAAATGCATTGCAAAATTTTTCATGTAATCAGTAGTGCTCTAACAGTCAGTTCTGCTGTGAAGTTGTAACGAACACCGCAGCGGATTCGTCGTCCTTGTCTGTAATGTGCAAGACCTCCTGAAACATGTTGAGGACACGGCCAAAGTGAGAGCCCTCCCAGAACACCTTTCCACATCTGGTGCAGACATAGAAGAGCGCTATCCTCGGCAAGAGGGTGGGGGCCACAGTGTGGAGCTGAATAGGCGCGCCCCCAGGAAAGGTCAGGGTGTCAGGGTCCAGCCCTGAAAGGGAGGCCCAGCGACACTGAAGAGCATACCTGGGGAGTTTAGAGGTCAGAATGTCATCATGCTTCTCCTCTTGTTGGTGCATTAGGTCAGTGTTGTCCTGGTCTGGCAAAAATCCTAAAAAAAAAGAAAAAAGTATTGCTTCCTTTTCCCTTAAGAATAAAGTGAGATTAGCCAAAGTGAGACAATATACTAGCAAGTATAGCCTTTCCCATAATATTGTGTGAGGTTCCATAAACTCACTGACAAACCTTTTTTTTTAAGCATCTTGACCATATCTCCTTGAGGCACTGCCACGTACTGATCACTGTTACATGCCTGGAGAAACAAAGGAACAGTCATTAGCAGCTGAGTAAAATAGCGTTTCCTCCTCAAAAATATGTGGAAAAAGAAAACGTTCTTTCCTGGTTTACAAGAGCTTAGGAAAAAACTTCTATCTGGACCAAAAACATCTCAAATTTGTCATAATGCTGACAAATCACAGATACAACTTCAGTTAAACTCATCAATTTAAATCTTGATGTAGGGTGTGGACTAAACGAGACTAAAAATTGATCCTTTAATATCATAATACTTGTGCATTTACCATAAAAGAATTCTTTCATATCTTTCATTTTCATGGTAACGTAGGACGTGTTTGTGTGTGTGTGTGTGTGTGTGTGTGTGTGCGTGTGTGCGCGCACGTGTGTGTGTGTGTGTGTGTGGTGAAGGGAGGTGTACGTGATAAAAGGCAACAACGACCACAAATGACATCACTTCCATACCCATCTCCAAAAATGAAATACTAAAAAGATAACAATTTAAAGAGAAAACCATGGGTCACCAGGTGAGCTGTAACACTTCTCAGCATCAGTTTTACAAGTATCTACTGGAGAGATTTGATGTTTCAATGAAGGTGGTGGAGAGCTCTGTAACACGTCAGCTTAAAAAAAAAAAAAACTCAGCAAAAAAAAAAAAAAAAAAAGACTCAGCAGCCAGCCAGAATAAAGGCCAGAGTGTATGATTCACACCCATCATTCAGTGATTGGGGCATTCTCATCATCAGATAAGATTCATCATAAATTGGATGACAAAAAGATTTTTAGAGCTCCACCAAGACAAAACTGAGAAACTGAATGAAAAAGTGAATTCTTTCAGATTTACTCCTAAGCAATGAAGCACGACACCTGGGAGTAATCTTTGACTTCTATTTGAGCTTCAGGACTCACGTGGGGGTGTGTCAGTACCCCACCCCCCCACCCACACACACACTTGAAAAATACTCTAAAGAGCGACCTTTTCTCTGTGGGCAACACAGTCTCAATTACTGTAATGCTTTGATATCCGGGTCTACCTAAGACTGTTTTACATCAACTATAATTGATTCAGAGCTCTGCAGCTAGACTACATTACAACGGTTTTGAAGTCCCTTTACTGGCTGCCTGTCAGTTTCTGAAATTCTTTTAAAATCCTTCTGATGCTTTCACTGCAGTATATGAAGCAGCACGGCCCCTCAGGTCCCCTGGCACGAATCTGTTTGTTCTTCCAATGTGCAGAACAAAAATGTTTGGAGAGGCAGCTTTTAGCTTTAATGTCCCGACATGCTGAAACAGTCTGCTGGAGGACCTGAAAGCAGCTGGAAACCCTGAACTCTTTAAACATAATCTTAAAACCTGACTGAGCACATGCTACTGACATCACTCACTTATAAAAAACATTTTTTTCTCTGTTTTAAATACTATGCTTATTCATTTTTTATCATTTTGGGTGTTTACTTCACATTTATTCATTTGTATTCACCAATTGAAAGTTTGGCTTTATTATTGTACATTTTATTCTATTTTATGATCATTTATTCTTTTTGTATGTATTTATTTCTTCTTTAATCTTATTTGTACTCTTATTCCAATTATGGGCCATTTAAAATTTGCATTTATTTCTTGCTGTGTTGGTTTTAAACTTATTTTTAAATTGCTTATATCGCATATTAATTTTGCTTTATTACTGTTATTGTCTTTTTATCAGCTTCTGAATTATCTGAGGAGCACATTGAACTGACCTAACCTGCATGAAAGGTGCTATACAAATGAGACCTGATTGATTGACTGAATAAAAACAACTTTTATTTTAGCAGTGACATTCCCATTAAGGGGGAGAATTGGAGCCAATTCATGAAAGAAAGATGCCCCCACAGCATAATACACGTGATCCCCCATGTTTGTGTTGAGGCATTCAGATGGCTCATTTCTCTTAATAGGTTGTTAATGTCTAAAGTACAGATCCATAAAACTGACGAACTAAATATTCAGCAGAGTATCTGGTATAATCACTTGACAGTCACTTCCAACCCAGACTACAATCAATGGTTGCAGGGAAAAGCAGGGTTGGGGAGCCTGATGACTTGTGGGAAAGACATTTTTCCAGGTTGTTGCTTTGGTGTGAAAGGCCACAAGTGTTACAGAAGGATCGGATCCGTGTGTGTGTGTGTGTGTGTGTGTGTGTGTGTGTGTGTGTGTGTGTGTATAAGCAGTATTAGCGCTTCAGTAGCATTCATGTTCATATTGTACTGTCTTTCTCCATGACAAATGGAGGGACATTAGTGACCTGTTGAATGCCAGCCCCTAACTCAAAGACACACGCATGCTTGTCTGTAAAACATCCTGACAGCATGTCAGTGCGGGAAGCTTTTTCACCTGAACTCCACCCAGTGAACAGCATTCTACTTAGAAGCAGGCTGTAAATCAAACCACTCGCACAAGAACAATCCTTGACTAGTTCACTTAAGGTTTGCCTCTCTTCACCTGGGAAAATTCAGGAGTATACACCCACCCAAAACAATAGTAAGTCATCTCATCTGTGTGCACATGCATAGCAGTGTTTGCTTCAGTGGCAGGCAGGAAAAAGAGGGAAGAAACAGTGGAGGTGTGGGAATAGTAGAGGTGTAATCATGTCTTGTCTGTGGGAATGAAGCTTACTTCTCCCTCACTGCATACATGCACTCCTCTTTACACAAAACCACACACACACACACACACTTTACAATTTGCATAGGCTACACTACAGTGCACATATAAACCGCATGCTTACAAATACTCACAGCCTGTACACATGGCTGACACATACGTCTGTGGCGGCAGCCTGGAAAACAGACCAAGCTATTTGCTTAGCTCAAAGTTTCCCAGAGTTGAGCAAGCCAGAACCTGCTCTGAACTCTCAAGGCTAAGCCACGGACCGGCAGGCAGGCAGGCACGCACATCATCTCACACACACGCAACCTGGATAAAAATAATTCTATAATTAATCAAAACAAATGCAAAGATCCTGCAGAGCTCTGTTAGACAAATGAGTTATGTACAGAGTGATTTTTTTTTTTTTTTTTAATTCGTCATATTCATCCATCCATGCATTTTCTTCCTCTTATCCAATTCAGGGTCGCTGGTGTCTATCCCAGCTGTCATAAGGCGAGAGGCAGGGTACATGCTGGACAGGTTGCTGCCCAATTTGTCATATTAACTGATAAAAAAATATATATATTCTCCAACAGCTGGTGTTTATTTATTCTACAGCATTACTTAACTAGGAGAATTTTTAGGTATGCAGCTGTCACAGAAAGAATAAGTTGCACAATACTACTGGACAGTACAATCAAACCAATTCTAGTACAAAACCATACAAAGTTAAATCTTTGCTCATTTGGACAGGCTTGTGGCC